>NC_057796.1:284080079-284211231 GCF_018294505.1 Triticum aestivum | reverse complement strand
TGTGGGGGGGAGAGAGAGATGGAGTCTTAGTGTGTGTGTGTGTGTGCGTGTGTGTGTGATGGAGTCTTATTGTGTGTGGGGGGGTGGGTGGGTGGGTGCGCGTGTGTGTGTGTGTTTGTTTGTGTGTGGGTGTGTGTGTGTCGCGGGGTCTTCGGTGGCGGATGTAATTTAAGTGTGCATGGCTTCATCATAGAGAGGTGATGTGTATGGCAGAGGCCACCAACGATGGGGTGCGAGAGAGAAAATGCCCGTAGAGAGGGAAGAGAAGGTGTGTGCGCGTGAGAGTAGTCGACATCGAGAGAACGTGTTTGTTCGAGAGACACCAAGGAAGACTACTATATATCGATGGTGCATGTAGGCGGGAATTAAACGAAGGGATGGTCTTATTGGTTTCGGGGATATAGCGGAAGAGTGAGAGGGGGTAGCTACAAGGAGATTGTTAAATGTGAGTTTGTGTTTTACCCATCCAGGCGGAAGTTATGTGCACACAAGAAGAGAACGATTCGATGTGGCGTTAGGGTTGAGGGTAATTAACTACGTATGGAGACATAGAGATCTTCAACGTGCATGTGTGAGAGGTATACATGTATACATGGGATGTGTGTGTGTGTGTGTGCGCGCGCGCATGATCGAGATAAAAGAAAGAAGACATAAGTCATAAGCTAAGATCAACGACATGGGAGAGACGGATCGGTATGACAATATGCATGCATGCGAGAATGCAGGGAAGAAGGCCCGACAATTGAGCATGTGTTTTTGTCTTTAAGAGATAGTGGCGTGGGCTGGAGCATGCATCTATGGCGAGCAGAGGGAGTGAGGCACAACGATTGTGCAAAAGAGATCAACCTATAAATGAAAGAAGGTTGGTGGAGAAACAGATAAATAGAAAGATAAAGATGCTAGCTAGTGTGCGTTAGAGATAGGATTCGAGTGACTCAGAAGGCTGAGTTATGGGTGTGGGTGTGAGAGAGATGAAGAAAGGGTGCATGTGACTCACATACAAACAAATATCGGAGAGAAATGAGATCCCGAGAGACGGAGTTTTGTGTCTGCGAGAGAGAAAGATATTTCAAAACGAGAGTGATAGCTAGAGAAACATATGAGGGAACCCAAGATAACTCTAGGGAGAGACAGTGTGTGTGAGCGACATGCAAGAGAACAGTGGAGAAATATGAGACCCTGGAAGAAGAGTTTGTGTTTGTGTGTGAGAAAGAGATATTTAATAGGAAGAGTCATAGGTTCTCATACCTAAGGAGCGGAAGACATCTCTGTATTAGGGGTGTGCGAGTTGCACACAGGGGAATAGTAGAGAGAAATGAGACCCCGGAAGACAAAGTTTTGTGTTTGTGTGAGAGAAAGAGATTCCAGATGGAGAATCATAGTTAGAGACACATAGCAGGGAGCGAGATATACTTAGAGAGAGATAGAGTGATGAAGGTCGAGGGAGAGAGTACCGTCAGTGTGTTACGAAGATAAAAGATCATTGTCGACATACAGGTAGGACGAGAGATACCCGAGAGACGATGAACGCGTATAGGTCTAGAGAGATAGTCCTATATAAGCATGAGTGATAGTTATATGAGACGAATATCTGGATTAAATGGGATTCAAATATTTAAACTGGAGATCACGACATCGATAATATCATAACGCAAATTGGTGTATCAAACATGCATATTCATTTGAATTTCGGGACACGTGTAATGTTATATAGTTTATTAATATTGGTGATCCATAGATTCTTTAATTAGAAACAATGCATGGTTTATATGCAATTAATGTCTAAACGGGATACACTATATGTTGCGTGTGTGAAACACATTATACATGTTTGAGAAGTAAAAAAACCATGCATGAAACACACATTAATTGGAGACAGTTAGCGAGAAATGCATACATTGGATTTCCACATAAAGTGGTTTCAAATATTTGAAAATCCAAATTGATGGATACAACCTTATGAATCTAAGATCATGCCATTTGTAAACCATATTTATGTATAAAGGGTGTTGTGCTTTTGAAAGTATATATAAAAATGATGTATATAGGATTTTATTCCAATCGAAAATGGATCCCGCTCGAAAAAAATAGAATACAAACGGGGTTCGAATTGAGTTGGCACGGTAAACGTGCACTCTGCAAAATTTGAACGAAGTGGGGAAAGTCGCAGTAACCGCCCGAAACCAAAATCTGTGAGATGGAAATTACTACTGCCTATCCCTGCCACGCACTACAAAAAAAATACACTTCCGTGATGATACGTGTTTGTCACAGTAGGTCACGTTTTCCGTCATGCATGTACATCCATGAGAATTTTATGACAGAATCAAGATAGTCTGTGACGCCGCGAGTCTGATGCGCCAGGTGTCTTCCAGTTATTCGCTGTCGTTGCCATGTCTTTTGCTTGCGTGTTGCATTTTATCATGATCATCATGTGGGTTGCTTTCTTCTTGTTGATGTGTTGGTCATGTGCTCTCCATCTTCCCCTCCTCCTCCTATGGTTGTTTGCCTCTTCATCTTTTCTCCAAGGCCCCTCTCCAAGTGCAAACCATTTCACTTCTTCCTTCTTTCAAATTTCACCCTTTGTTGCAAGTGACCTTTTCCCCTCCTCCATAAATATTCATTCTTTCCCTACTAATTTTAAACCATGACTACACCCTCTCTATCAAATTTTCAGCTCTTTTGGATTTGATTTGGGTTGGAATGCGATAATTTTTTTTCTCTAAAAGTGCCCAAACCAATTATTTCAAATAGTGCATAATTCCAGAGTCTTGGGGATATTCTTATATCTCTCATACCCCTCTCCTATCTCCCTGGTATTTTCCTTGTTATCTCTGTTCATTTTAACATAGACAAAGTAGTAATATTGGGGGAGAGAGAGATAGCCCACCTTCCACTTCTTACCTGTTCATTTCAGCCCAGCTCCAGCCCATTTTTCCTTCAGGTCTCCTTCGTCGTACGGCAGAGCATCGGAGACAGCCACGTCGCCTCGGCCACTGATGGGACGGTCGACGGGAGCCCTCCATGCTCCATAAAGCCCCAGCCAGTCCTCTCCACCCTTGCCCTAACCCTCCTCTTTCCCTCACCGCCGCCGCTACCAAGTCAAGCCACGCCCATCCACCACAGCCGTCGCTCGCGCCATGGCCGAGGGGAGCTCGAGCTCTTCTCCGGCTTGATCCTCACCGTAGCCGTCTCCTTCTTCCACGGGGACGTCATCTCCGTCGTCTCCTTCGTCCACGTCGCGTCCACGAGCCTCGAATCGACCTCCCCGACGACCTCTTCTTCGGTTCTTCCTCTGCTTCACGGACACCAAGCCGGAGGCCTCTTCTCGGCGCCGATCTCTCCTTCTTCTTCCTCGGGTCTACCTCGTCAGCGGCTAAATTCGTCGCGTCCCCGAGCTCGATCGACTCCTCCGAGCCCCTCTACGTGAGCAGCTGCGCTTCCCCGTACCTTTTTCTGGTTGATCGCCTCCTCTGTCGCCGGTTGCTTGCAAGCCTGACAGTTCCTCCACCGCCACTTTGGTCACCGGCAAGGTTGCCATGCTTCCTCTGTTTCTTCAGCACACACACAGCGGGGCCGAAGTGCAAAGCCCCGTAGCCTATCCGTGGTCGGGAAGGCAGGCGAAAAGCGCGCACAAAAGAACCCCTGTCTTTGTTTATGCTTCGGATTAGAGCAAATGACTCCCCTATTTTGGTATGCGTTGCGAACACTTTCATTTTTAGCGTCTCATCTTCTCCTATTCTCTGTCCCGTGCTAGGAAGCATTACTCCTCTTGTCATTCCAAATTCTTCAATAAGACCGATATGATTGATTTGTCTGTGCGTTTCTCTCCCCATCTGCAGCTCGCGCGCTTCCACCAGGGCCTGCCCGCTTCTTATTCGTCGTAGCTCTCTGCCCCGAGTCAAGCTCCGGCACGTGCCCGAGTGCACGCACGCACACGACTCCGGCAAGAAGCAGCCACGCGGTCGCGCACCCGAGCACCACTCCTCTGCACGCACTGCCGCATGCCTCGCCCAGCGCTTGCACGCACAACACCGAGGTTTGGCCGCCATGACCGACAGCCTTGAGCTCGTGCTGCACCCGCCGTTGCTCCGCGCCCGCGCACACGCAGTAGCACCCATCCCCTGTTTCCGCACCACCGCCGGCTCACCACAGCAGCAGCTGCCGCTGCGTTTGCTCGTCGGCGATGCATCTGTGTGTTCGCTGGAGAGGAAGACTAGGCCTTCTGATCATTCAAAACGAGCTGAGTTTCCCTTTGGCGCCAAACATAGCAGCATCTCAGTGGTCTAGGCCACGCAATCCTACAGGGGAGCCCCGAGATCGAACCTCCACAGCTGCGCATTCTTTTTCCTGCAATTTTGCACCTTCAGACTTTGAGAGCTTCTTGCTGCTTCATCTTCCGCCAAACCCATTTAGCATCATGTATCCATTCTAGTGCAAATGGTTAATCACACATGCACACATGCAGGAGGTCCTGTGTTCGAGTCCCAGGCAGCCCAATTTTTTGCCTCTTATTTATCTTTTGCACACAACACAGCCAGACGCTTGGGCTTGACCCGATTCAGCTGCTGCTGTTGCCTTGCGCACAGAGCGCTCTATATCTATCTACCGCTCGCCGGTGTAGCCCGTGTAGCTCCAATTTCAGCCCGTTTAGATTTTTTCCCTGTTCTATTTTTTTCCTAAATATCTAGTGCATGCATATTTACAGCAAATGCCATAATTTTAAAATGCTCCTAACTAAATGTACATGCATCCATATAAACATGTTATATATGTAACTTGCTTAGAATTTCATCTAGTTTCATAATTTGCAACTTTCATCCATGTTAAAAATGTTTAAAATATTATTTGCATAAATACCATGTTAAAATAACTTATTTCATAACTAATTAACCGTAGCTCGGATTTAAATAAACTTTATATGTAAATGGGTAGAAAAATGCTTAGTTTAACATGGTGCACTTTATTTTACTGTTTAACAACTATAAAATTATGTTTAGGGCAGAACAGTAGCTAATTCGAAATATGCATATGAGGATTTTCCGGAAGAGTTGTTTGTTGTTCCGGCCTCATTTAAACTTGCCTAGATAGGTAGCTTTCATATGCTTCACCCCTTGCCATGTTTAATAACATTTAATATTGTTGGGTACATAAACGACAGAGAACCAATTTTTTTGCCTCTTATTTATCTTTTGCACACCACACAGCGAGACGCTTGGGCTTGGCCCGATTCTGCTGCTACTGTTGCCTTGCGCACAGAGCGCTCTATATCTATCTACTGCTCGCCGCTGTAGCCCGTGTAGCTCCAGTTTCAGCCCGTTTAGATTTTTTTCCCTGTTCTGTTTTTTTTTCCTAAATATCCAGTGCATGCATGTTTACAGCAAATGCCATCATTTTAAAATGCTCCTAACTAAATGTCCATGCATCCATATAAAGCATGTTATATATGTAACTTGCTTAGAATTTCATATAGTTTCATAATTTGCAACTTTCATCCATGTAAAAAATGTTTAAAATATTATTTGCATTAATTTGCATAAATGCCTTGTTAAAATGATTTATTTCATAACTAATTAACCGTAGCTCGGATTTAAATAAACTTTATATGTAAATGGGGTAGCAAAATGCATAGTTTAACATGGTGCACTTTATTTTGCTGTTTAACAACTCAAAAATTGTGTTTAGGGAAGAACAGTAGCTAATTCGAAATATGCATATGAGGATTTTTCGGAATTGTTGTTTGTTGTTCCGGACTCATTTAAACTTGCCTAGATAGGTAGATTTCATATGCTTCACCCCTTGCCATGTTTAATAACATTTAATATTGTTGGGTACATAAACGAGAGAGAACCAATTTTTTGCCTCTTATTTATCTTTTGCACACCACACAGCCACACGCTTGGGCTTGGCCCGATTCTGCTACTGCTGTTGCCTTGCGCACAGAGCGCTCTATATCTATCTACCGCTCGCCGGTGTAGCCCGTGTAGCTCCAGTTTCAGCCCGTTTAGATTTTTTCCCTGTTCTGTTTTTTTCCCTAAATATCCAGTGCATGCATATTTACAGCAAATGCCATCATTTTAAAATGCTCCTAACTAAATGTCCATGCATCCATATAAAACATGTTATATATGTAACTTGCTTAGAATTTCATCTAGGTTCATAATTTGCAACTTTCATCCATGTTAAAAATGTTTAAAATATTATTTGCATTAATTTGCATAAATGCCATGTTAAAATGATTTATTTCATTACTAATTAACCGTAGCTCGGATTTAAATAAACTTTATATGTAAATGGGGTAGCAAAATGCATAGTTTAACATGGTGCACTTTATTTTGCTGTTTAACAACTCTAAAATTATGTTTAGGGAAGAACAGTAGCTAATTCGAAATATGCATATGAGGATTTTCCGGAATTGTTGTTTGTTGTTCCGGACTCATTTAAACTTGCCTAGATAGTTAGCTTTCATATGCTTCACCCCTTGCCATGTTTAATAACATTTAATATTGTTGGGTACATAAACGAGAGAGAACCAATTTTTTTGCCTCTTATTTATCTTTTGCACACCAGACAGCCAGACGCTTGGGCATGGCCCGATTCTGCTGCTGCTGTTGCCTTGCACACAAAGCGCTCTATATCTATCTACCGCTCGCCGGTGTAGCCCGTGTAGCTCCAGTCTCAGCCCGTTTAGATTTTTCCCTGTTCTGTTTTTTCCCTAAATATCCAGTGCATGCATATTTACAGCAAATGCCATCACTTTAAAATGCTCCTAACTAAATGTCCATGCATCCATATAAAACATGTTATATATGTAACTTGCTTAGAATTTCATCTAGTTTCATAATTTGCAACTTTCATCCATGTTAAAAATGTTTAAAATATTATTTGCATTAATTTGCATAAATGCCATGTTAAAATGATTTATTTCATAACTAATTAACCGTAGCTCGGATTTAAATAAACTTTATATGTAAATGGGGTAGCAAAATGCATAGTTTAACATGGTGCACTTTATTTTGCTGTTTAACAACTCTAAAAGTATGCTTAGGGAAGAACAGTAGCTAATTCGAAAAATGCATATGAGGATTTTCCGGAATAATTCTTTGTTGTTCCGGCCTCATTTAAACTTGCCTAGATAGGTAGCTTTCATATGCTTCACCCCTTGCCATGTTTAATAACATTTAATATTGTTGGGTACATAAACGAGAGAGAACCAATTTTTTGCCTCTTATTTATCTTTTGCACACCACACAGCGAGACGCTTGGGCTTGGCCCGATTCTGCTGCTGCTCTTGCCTTGCGCACAGAGCGCTCTATATCTATCTACCGCTCACCGGTGTAGCCCGTGTAGCTCCAGTTTCAGCCCGTTTAGATTTTTTCCCTGTTCTGTTTTTTCCCCTAAATATCCAGTGCATGCATATTTACAGCAAATGCCATCATTTTAAAATGCTCCTAACTAAATGTCCATGCATCCATATAAAACATGTTATATATGTAACTTGCTTAGAATTTCATCTAGGTTCATAATTTGCAACTTTCATCCATGTTAAAAATGTTTAAAATATTATTTGCATTAATTTGCATAAATGCCATGTTAAAATGATTTATTTCATAACTAATTAACCGTAGCTCGGATTTAAATAAACTTTATATGTAAATGGGGTAGAAAAATGCATAGTTTAACATGGTGCACTTTATTTTGCTGTTAACAACTCTAAAATTATGTTTAGGGCAGAATAGTACCTAATTCGAAATATGCATATGAGGATTTTCCGGAATTGTTGTTTGTTGTTCCGGACTCATTTAAACTTGCCTAGATAGGTAGCTTTCATATGCTTCACCCCTTGCCATGTTTAATAACATTTAATATTGTTGGGTACATAAACGAGAGAGAACCAATTTTTTGCCTCTTATTTATCTTTTGCACACCACACAGCCAGACGCTTGGGCTTGGCCCGATTCTGCTGCTGCTCTTGCCTTGCGCACAGAGCGCTCTATATCTATCTACCGCACGCCGGTGTAGCCCGTGTAGCTCCAATTTCAGCCCGTTTAGATTTTTTTCCTGTTCTGTTTTTTCCTAAATATCCAGTGCATGCATATTTACAGCAAATGCCATCATTTTAAAATGCTCCTAACTAAATGTCCATGCATCCATATAAAACATGTTATATATGTAACTTGCATAGAATTTCATCTAGTTTCATAATTTGCAACTTTCATCCATGTTAAAAATATTATTTGCATTAATTTGCATAAATGCCATGTTAAAATGATTTATTTCATAACTAATTAACCGTAGCTCGGATTTAAATAAACTTTATATGTAAATGGGTAGAAAAATGCACAGTTTAACATGGTGTACTTTATTTTGCTGTTTAACAACTCTAAAATTATGTTTAGGGCAGAATAGTAGCTAATTCGAAATATGCATATGAGGATTTTCCGGAATTGTTGTTTGTTGTTCCGGCCTCATTTAAACTTGCCTAGATAGGTAGCTTTCATATGCTTCACCCCTTGCCATGTTTAATAACATTTAATATTGTTGGGTACATAAACGAGAGAGAACCAATTTTTTGCCTCTTATTTATCTTTTGCACACCACACAGCCAGACGCTTGGGCTTGGCCCGATTCTGCTGCTGCTCTTGCCTTGCGCACAGAGTGCTCTATATCTATCTACCGCTCGCCGGTGTAGCCCGTGTAGCTCCAGTTTCAGCCCATTTAGATTTTTTCCCTGTTCTGTTTTTTCCCCTAAATATCCAATGCATGCATATTTACAGCAAATGCCATCATTTTAAAATGCTCCTAACTAAATGTCCATGCATCAATATAAAACATGTTATATATGTAACTTGCTTAGAATTTCATCTAGGTTCATAATTTGCAACTTTCATCCATGTTAAAAATGTTTAAAATATTATTTGCATTAATTTGCATAAATGCCATGTTAAAATTATTTATTTCATAACTAATTAACCGTAGCTCGGATTTAAATAAATTTTATATGTAAATGGGGTATAAAAATGCATAGTTTAACATGGTGTACTTTATTTTGCTGTTTAACAACTCTAAAATTATGTTTGGGGCAGAACAGTAGCTAATTCGAAATATACATATGAGGATTTTCCGGAATTGTTGTTTGGTGTTCCGGTCTCATTTAAACTTGCCTAGATAGGTAGCTTTCATATGCTTCACCCCTTGCCATGTTTAATAACATTTAATATTGTTGGGTACATAAACGAGAGAGAACTAAATAATTGATGTGGTGTTTCGTCATTATGCAACTCGTTGCATATTGAGCTCCACTTAATTTATAGTGTTGTTTGTTGCACTTTGCCATGCCATGCTCATTAAATCGGACATGCATCATACTTGGTTAAGCATCACATTCATGCTTAGGTGTTGTGTGTTTACCATATTGTTTGCTTCTTTCCGGTTGTGCTCCTTCTCGTTAATTCCTGTTTCGTTGCGATCGTGAGGATTCGTTCGTCTACGCTTGGTTTGTCTTCGTGGCTTCATCTTCTTCATAGACTCGTTCTTCTTCCTAGCGGGATTTCAGGCAAGATGACCTTGGATCTCATTACTATCATTGCTATACTAGTTGCCTCGATGCTATTGCTATGTCGCGTTACCTACGACTTGCTTATCAAGCCTCCCAAATTGCCATGAACCTCTAATCCTTGTCACCGTTCCTAGCAAACCGTTGTTTGACTATGTTACCGCTTTTGCTCAACCCCTCTTATAGCGTTGCTAGTTGCAGGTGAAGATGAATTGCTCCATGTTGGATTATGTTTATGTTGGGATATCACAATATCTCATATATTATTAATGCATCTATATACTTGGTAAAGGGTGGAAGGCTCGGCCTTGTGCCTGGTGTTTTGTTCCACTCTTGCCGCCCTAGTTTCCGTCATATCGGTATTATGTTCCCGGATTTTGCGTCCCTAACGCGGTTGGGTTTTATGGGAACCCCTTGATAGTTCGCCTTGAATAAAAATCCTCCAGCAAGGCCCACCATTGGTTTTACCATTTGCCTACCTACCACCTATACATTTCCTTCGGGAGTAATTAACCCGAGGGTCATCTTTATTTTAGCCCCCCCGGGCCAATGCTTCTCTAAGTGTTGGTCCGAACTAGAGCCACTTGCAGCGCCACCTCGAGGAAACTTGAGGGCTGGTTTTAGTTGTACGTAGTGCTCATCCGGTCGTGGCCTGAGACGAGATACTCGCGGCTACTATCAGGGTGTCGGCACGCCGGGAGGTCTTGCTGGTCTTGTTTTACCATTGTCAAAATGTCTTGTAACCGGGATTCCGAGACTGATCGGGTCGTTCCGGGAGAAGCAATATCCTTCGTTGATCGTGAGAGCTTATAATGGGCTAAGTTGGGACACCCCTACAGGGTTTGAACTTTAGAAAGCCGTGCCCGCGGTTATGTGGCAGATGGGAATTTGTTAATATCCGGTTGTAGTAAACTTGAAGTAAACTCTTCTAAAATACACCAACCGCGTGCGTAACCTTGATTGTCTCTTTTCGGGGTTGTTCAAGAGGAGAACGCAGTTTTTGGGTTATGTTTGACGTAAGTAGGAGTTCAGGATCACTTCTTGATCATTACTAGTTGACGACCGCTTGTTAAGCTCCTCTTCTCGCTCTTGTTTCGTAAGTTAGCCACCATACTTTGCTTAGCCGCTGCTGCAACCTCACCACTTTACCCCTCCCTTACCCATTAAGCTTTGCTAGTCTTGATACCCATGGTAATGGGATTGCTGAGTCCTCGTGGCTCATAGATTACGACAACAATAGTTGCAGGTACAGGTATTGTGATGATCTTGACGCGAGATAGATGTTTACTTTTTTTGGAGTTCTTCTTCTGCTTCTTCGATCAGGGGATAGGTTCCAGGTCGGCAGCCTGGGCTAGCAGGGTGGATGTCGTTTGAGTTTCTGTTTATGTGTCATCCGTAGTCGGATGTTGATCTCATGTATGTTGATGTATTCTTTGGGGCAGTTGTGCCTTTTGTATGTATCCCCAACTATTATGTAATGGTATGATGTAATGATATCCACCTTGCAAAAGCGTCTTCAAGATGCTCTTCTATCCTTGGTGGGACCTTCGAGTTCCTTTAGGATAGGGTCGCATCTTGGGCGTGACAAGTTGGTATCAGAGCCTCGACCGACCATAGGAGCCCCCTTGATTGATCGTGTAGTTGGCCGTTGTCGAGTCTAGAAAAAACTTTTCTGAGTCTAGTTATATCGGAGAGTAGGACTTCTTTTTACTCCTCAGCCCCCTTCGTCGCTCTGGTGAGAAATCTTGATGTAGGTGTTTTGAACTACTCCTCTGCCCCTTCCAATTTTTCTTTAGTATCACACTGTTAGTTTTTGTTCGTTGTCCATCCTCTTTTCATCCGGTGCTATTCTCGTCGAATTGATTCAAACCTCTTTGTCCTTTGGGAGATCAATCCTCAGCCCTTTTCAATCGACGTTGTTTCCCTGTCCGAAGTTGTCCTTGTTTTTTTTTCCACCCGCCCACCCTTTTTCTTCTCAGAACCGGAGTCTGTAATCGAGTATCCTTCCTACTCGTGTGAAGCCTTTGCATTCTTTCCTCATTTAATTCAACCGATGCCTTTCTCGTCAAGTTATTCATCAGTTAACCGTTGCAAGTTGCCTGTGTTTTTCCCGCCCTCCCACCCCTTATATTCCCGGAGGCTGAGCCTCTATTCGAGCATCAATTTCATTCGTGCGGAGCCTCTTCAGTCTTTCCTCAGTTGTCCCAACTGGTGAAGTCTCGTCTAGTTCATCATTGTTCGTCGCATTTTCTTTCCGGTGGATCCAAATTCAAGTTTTTTTCATTGTCGATCGTATTCTTTCCCTCAGCTCAAATATTTCCCTCTGATCATTCGCCTCTCGCCATTTTATCCTTCCGAAGTGCTGAAGACATCTCAGAAGATTCGTGTTTGCATTCAATTATTTCGAGGTTGTCACCTCATTCAAATCTTTCAATTGCTCCGGTACATCATTTCTCATTTAACAATCCCTCTCAACGGTGTTTCTTTTTAGTGGGCCCTAACCCACAGGTCTTTCCCAGGATCTTACCTGACTCTTCTGTTTTTCCCGGAGGTATTCTCAAGTTCTTTTGAAATTTGATGTAAGTATTGTTGGAAATATGCCCTAGAGGCAATAATAAATTGGTTATTATTATATTTCCTTGTTCATGATAATCGTTTATTATCCATGCTAGAATTTTATTGATAGGAAACTCAGATACATGTGTGGATACATAGACAACACCATGTCCCTAGTAAGCCTCTAGTTGACTAGCTCGTTGATCAATAGATGGTTACGGTTTCCTGACCATGGACATTGGATGTCGTTGATAACGGGATCACATCATTAGGAGAATGATGTGATGGATGAGACCCAATCCTAAGCCTAGCACAAGATCGTGTAGTTCGTTTGCTCAGAGCTTTTCTAATGTCAAGTATCAGTTCCTTAGACCATGAGATTGTGCAACTCCCGGATACCGTAGGAATGCTTTGGGTGTACCAAACGTCACAACGTAACTGGATGACTATAAAGGTGCACTACAGGTATCTCCGAAAGTGTCTGTTGGGTTGGCACGAATCGAGACTGGGATTTGTCACTCCGTGTAAACGGAGAGGTATCTCTAGGCCCACTCGGTAGGACATCATCATAATGTGCACAGTGTGACCAAGGAGTTGATCACGGGATGATGTGAGTTACGGAATGAGTAAAGAGACTTGCCGGTAACGAGATTGAACAAGGTATCGGGATACCGACGATCGAATCTCGGGCAAGAAACATATCGATAGACAAAGGGAATTGCATACGGGATTGATTGAATCCCCGACATCGTGGTTCATCCGATGAGATCATCGAGGAGCATGTGGGAGCCAACATGGGTATCCAGATCCCGCTGTTGGTTATTGACCGGAGAGTCGTCTCGGTCATGTCTGCATGTCTCCCAAACCCGTAGGGTCTACACACTTAAGGTTCGGTGACGCTAGGGTTATAGAGATATTAGTATGCGGTAACCCGAAAGTTGTTCGGAGTCCCGGATGAGATCCCGGATGTCACGAGGAGTTCCGGAATGGTCCGGAGGTAAAGATTTATATATGGGAAGTCTTATTTTGGTCGCCGGAAAAGTTTCGCACTTTATCGGTATTGTACCGGGAGTGCCGAAAGGGGTCCGGGGGTCCACCAGCCCCGGGGGGGCACATGGGCTGTAGGGGGTGCGCCTTGGCCTATATGGGCCAAGGGCACCAGCCCCAAGAGGCCCATGCGCCAAGAGATAAGGAAAAGGGAGAGTCCTAAAGGGGGAAGGCACCTCCGAGGTGCCTTGGGGGGGAAGGACTCCTCCCTAGCCGCACCCTTCCTTGGAGGAAGGGCCAAGGCTGCGCCCCCCCCCGTCTCCCTTGGCCCTATATATAGTGGGGGGAAGGGAGGGCAGCAATACCTAAGCCCTGGCGCCTCCCTCTCCCTCCGGTGACACACCTCCCTCCTCCCGCAGCGCTTGGCGAAGCCCTGTTGGAATCCCGCTACTTCCACCACCACGCCGTCATGCTGCTGGATCTCCATCAACCTCTCCTCCCCCCTTGCTGGATAAAGAAGGAGGAGACGTCTCTGCTCCGTACGTGTGTTGAACGCGGAGGTGCCGTCCGTTCGGCGCTAGGATCATCGGTGATTTGGATCACGACGAGTACGACTCCATCAACCCCGTTCTCTTGAACGCTTCCGCTCGCGATCTACAAGGGTATGTAGATGCACTCCCCTTCCCCTCGTTGCTAGATTACTCCATAGATTGATCTTGGTGATGCGTAGAAAATTTTGAATTTCTGCTACGTTCCCCAACAGTGGTATCAGAGCTAGGTCTATGCGTAGTTTCTATGCACGAGTAGAACACAAAGTAGTTGTGGGCGTCGATTTTGTCAATTTACTTGCCGTTACTAGTCTTATCTTGATTCGGCGGCATCGTGGGATGAAGCGGCCCGGACCGACCTTACACGTACACTTACGTGAGACAGGTTCCACCGACTGACATGCACTAGTTGCATAAGGTGGCTAGCGGGTGTCTGTCTCTCCCACTTTAGTCGGATCGGATTCGATGAAAAGGGTCCTTATGAAGGGTAAATAGAAATTGGCATATCACGTTGTGGCTTTTGCGTAGGTAAGAAACGTTCTTGCTAGAATCCCATAGCAGCCACGTAAAACATGCAACAACAATTAGAGGACGTCTAACTTGTTTTTGTAGGGTATGCTATGTGATGTGATATGGCCAAAAGGATGTGATGAATGATATATGTGATGTATGAGATTGATCATGTTCTTGTAATAGGAATCACGACTTGCATGTCGATGAGTATGACAACCGGCAGGAGCCATAGGAGTTGTCTTAATTTATTGTATGACCTGTGTGTCAATGAAAACGCCATGTAATTACTTTACTTTATTGCTAACCGTTAGCCATAGTAGTAGAAGTAATAGTTGGCGAGACAACTTCATGAAGACACAATGATGGAGATCATGATGATGGAGATCATGGTGTCATGCCGGTGACGAAGGTGATCATGCCGCGCCTCAAAGATGGAGATCAAAAGGCGCAAGATGATATTGGCCATATCACGTCACCTTATGATTTGCATGTGATGTTTGTCATGTTTACATCTTATTTGCTTAGAACGACGGTAGCATAAATAAGATGATCCCTCACTAAAATTTCAAGAGACGTGTTCCCCCTAACTGTGCACCGTTGCGAAGGTTCGTTGTTTCGAAGCACCACGTGATGATCGGGTGTGATAGATTCTAACGTTCGAATACAACGGGTGTTGACGAGCCTAGCATGTACAGACATGGCCTCGGAACACATGCGAAACACTTAGGTTGACTTGACGAGCCTAGCATGTACAGACATGGCCTCGGAACACAAGAGACCGAAAGGTCGAACATGAGTCGTATAGCAGATACGATCAACATGGAGATGTTCACCGATGATGACTAGTCCGTCTCACGTGATGATCGTACATGGCCTAGTTTGACTCGGATCATGTATCACTTAGATGACTAGAGGGATGTCTATCTGAGTGGGAGTTCAATAATCAGATGAACTTCATTATCATGAACATAGTCAAAAGGTCTTTACAAATTATGTCATTGCGCTTTAGTTCTACTGGTTAAGATATGTTCCTAGAGAAAAATTTAGTTGAAAGTTGATAGTAGCAATTATGCGGACTGGGTCCGTAAACTGAGGATTGTCCTCATTGCTGCACAGAAGGCTTATGTCCTTAATGCACCGCTCGGTGTGCTGAACCTCAGCGTCGTCTGTAGATGTTGCGAAACATCTGACATACACGTTTTGATGACTACGTGATAGTTCAGTGCGTAATGCTAACGGTTTAGAATTGTGGCACCAAAGACGTTTTGAAACGTCGCAGAACATGTGAGATGTTCCGAAGACTGAAATTGGGATTTCAGACTAGTGCCCACGTCAAGAGGTATGAGACCCCTGACAAGTTTCTTAAGCCTGCAAACTAAGGGAGAAAAGCTCAATCGTTGAGCATGTGCTCAGATTGTCTGAGTACTGCAATCGCTTGAATCGAGTGGGAGTTAATCTTCCAGATGAGATGGTGATGGTTCTCCAAAGTCACTGCCACCAAGCTATTAGGGCTTCGTGATGAACTATAACATATCAGGGATAGATATGATGATCCTTGAGCAACTCGCGATGTTTGACACCGTGAAAGTAGAAATCAAGAAGGAGCATCAATTGTTGATGGTTAGTAAAACCACTAGTTTCTAGAAGGGCAAGGGCAAGAAGGGATACTTCATGAAACGACAAATCAGTTGCTGCTCTAGTGAAGAATCCCAAGGTTGAACCCAAACCCGAGACTAAGTGCTTCTATAATGAGGGGAACGGTCACTGAAGCGGATCTACCCTAGATACTTGGTAGATGAGAAGGCAGGCAAGGTCGGCAGATGTATATTGGATATACATTATATGAATGTGTACTTTACTAGTACTCCTAGCAGCACCAGGGTATTAGATACCGGTTCGGTTACTAAGAGTTAGTAACTCGAAATAAAAGCTGCGGAATAAACGGAGACTAGCTAAAGGTGAGATGACGATATGTGTTGGAAGTGTTTCCAAGGTTGATGTGATCAAGCATCGCATACTCACTCTACCATCGAGATTGGTGTTAAACCTAAATAATTGTTATTTGGTGTTTGCGTTGAGCATAAACATGATTGGATTATGTTTATCACAATATAGTTATTCATTTAAGGAGAATAATGGTTACTCTGTTTATTTGAATAATACCTTCAATGGTCTTGCACCTAAAATGAATCTCGATCGCAGTGATACACATGTTCGTGCCAAAAAATATAAAATAGTGATGATAGTACCACATACTTGTGGCACTACCATTTGAGTCATATTGGTATAGAACGCATGAAGAAGCTCCATGTAGATGGATTTTTGGACTCATTCGTTTTTGAAAAGATTGAGACATGCGAACCATGTCTATTGGTATATATGCATGAAGAAACTCCATGCAGATGGATCGTTTGGACTCACTTGATTTTGAATCACTTGAGACATGCAAATCATACCACATGGGCAAGATGACTGAAAGGCCTCGTTTTCAGTAAGATGGAACAAGAGAGCAACTTGTTGGAAGTAATACATTTGATGTGTGCAGTCCAATGAGTGCTGAGGCACGCAGTGGATATCGATATGTTCTTACTTCACAGATGATTTGAGTAGATGTTGAGTATATTTACTTGATGAAACACAAGTCTGAATTATTGAAAGGTTCAAGTAATTTCAGAGTGAAGTTGAAGATCGTCGTGACAAGAGGATAAAATGTTTGTGATATGATCATAGAGATGAGTATCTTAGTTACGAGTTTGGCACACAATTAAGACATTGTGGAAAGTGTTTCACAATTAATACCGCCTGGAACACCACAGTGTGATGGTATGTCCGAACATCATAATTGCACCCTATTGGATATGGTGCATGCCATGATGTCTCTTATCGAATAACCACTATCGTTTATGGGTTAGGCATTAGAGACAACCGCATTCACTTTAAAAGGGGCACCACGCAATTCCGTTGAGACGACACCGTTTAGAGAAACCTAAGTTGTCGTTTCTTAAAAGTTTGGGGTTGCGATGCTTATGTGAAAAAGTTCCAGGCTGATAAGCTCGAACCTAAAGCGGATAAATGCATCTTCATAGAATACCCAAAAACAGTTGGGTATACCTCCTATTTCAGATCTGGAAGCAAAAGTAATTGCTTCTAGAGACAGGTCCTTTCTCGAGGAAAAGTTTCTCTCGAAAGAATTGAGTGGGAGGATGGTGGAGACTTGATGAGGTTATTGAACCATAACTTCGACTAGTGTGTAGCAAGGCGCAGGAAGTTGTTCCTGTGGCACCTACACCAATTGAAGTGGAAGCTTATGATAGTGATCATGAAACTTCGGATCAAGTCACTACCAAACCTCGTAGGACGACGAGGATGCGTACTACTTCAGAGTAATGCGTGATCCTGTCTTGGAAGTCATGTTGCTAGACAACAATGAACCTACGAGCTATGGAGAAGCGATGGTGGGCCCATATTCCGACAAATGGTTAGAAGCCATGAAATCCGAGATAAATGGAACTTTGAGAAGAAGACGGACGTGGACGGTAATGTTACCGTCTATGAAGCTCGACTTGTGGCAAAGAGTATTTCCACAAGTTCAAGGAGTTGACTATGATGAGATTTTCCCGTCCGTAGCGATGCTTAAGTCCGTCGGAATCATGTTAGCATTAGCTCCATTTATGAAATCTGGCAGATGGATGTCAAAACAAGTTTCCTTACTAGTTTTCGTAAGGAAAGGTTGTATGTGATACAATCAGAAAGGTTTTGTCAATCCTAAGGATGCTAAAAGGTATGCTAGCTCCAGCGATCCTTCCATGGACTAGAGCAAGCATCTCGGAGTCAGAATATACGCTTTGATGGAGTGATCAAAGTTTTTGGATTTATACAAAGTTTGTTAGAAACTTGTATTTACAATAAAGTGAGTGGGAGCGCTACAACATTTCTGATAAGTATATGTGAATGACATATTGTTGATCCGAAATGATGTAAAATTTCTGGAAAGCATAAAGGGTTGTTTGAAAGGAGTTTTCAAAGGAAGACCTGGATAAAGCTGCTTACATATTGGGCATCAAGATCAATAGAGATAGATCAAGACGCCCGATGATACTTTCAAAGAACGCACACCTTGACATGATTTTGAAAGATTTCAAAATAGATCAGCAAAGAAGGAGTTCTTGGCTGTGTTACAAGGTGTGAGTATTGAGTAAGACTCAAGACCTGACCACAGCAGAAGAGAGAGAAAGGACGAAGGTCGTCCCCTATGCTTTAGACGTAGGCTCTACAGTATGCTATGTTGTGTACCGCACATGAAGTGTGCCTTGCCATGAGTTGGTCAAGGGGTACAATAGTGATCCGGGAATGGATCACATAACAGCGGTCGAACTTATCCTTAGTATCTAGTGGAATAAGGAATTTTCTCGATTATGGAGATGAAAAGGAGTTCGTCGTAAAGGGTTACGTTGATGCGAACTTTGACACTAATCCGGATGACTCTGAGTAGTAAACCAGATTCGTATAGTAGAGCAGTTATTTGAAATGGCTCCAAGTAGCGCGTGGTAGCATCCATAAGATGACATAGATGTTCGTAAAGCACACACGGATCTGAAAGGTTCAGACCCGTTGACTAATAACCTCTCTCACAAGCATAACATGATCAAACCAGAACTCATTGAGTGTTAATCACATAGTGATGTGAACTAGATTATTGACTCTAGTAAACTCTTTGGGTGTAGTCACATGGCGATGTGGACTATGAGTGTTAATCACATGGCGATGTGAACTAGATTATTGACTCTAGTGCAAGTGGGAGACTGTTGGAAATATGCCCTAGAGGCAATAATAAATTGGTTATTATTATATTTCCTTGTTCATGATAATCGTTTATTATCCATGCTAGAATTGTATTGATAGGAAACTCAGATACATGTGTGGATATATAGACAACACCATGTCCCTAGTAAGCCTCTAGTTGACTAGCTCGTTGATCAATAGATGGTTACGGTTTCCTGACCATGGACATTGGATGTCATTGATAACGGGATCACATCATTAGGAGAATGATGTGATGGACAAGACCCAATCCTAAGCCTAGCACAAGATCGTGTAGTTCGTTTGCTAAGAGCTTTTCTAATCTCAAGTATCATTTCCTTAGACCATGAGATTGTGCAACTCCCGGATACCGTAGGAATGCTTTGGGTGTACCAAACGTCACAACGTAACTGGGTGACTATAAAGGTGCACTACAGGTATCTCCGAAAGTGTCTGTTGGGTTGGCACGAATCGAGACTGGGATTTGTCACTCCGTGTAAACGGAGAGGTATCTCTGGGCCCACTCGGTAGGACATCATCATAATGTGCACAGTGTGACCAAGGAGTTGATCACGGGATGATGTGAGTTACGGAACGAGTAAAGAGACTTGCCGGTAACGAGATTGAACAAGGTATCGGGATACCGACGATCGAATCTCGGGCAAGAAACATATCGATAGACAAAGGGAATTGCATACGGGATTGATTGAATCCCCGACATCGTGGTTCATCCGATGAGATCATCGAGGAGCATGTGGGAGACAACATGGGTATCCAGATCCCGCTGTTGGTTATTGACCGGAGAGTCGTCTCGGTCATGTCTGCATGTCTCCCGAACCCGTAGGGTCTACACACTTAAGGTTCGGTGACGCTAGGGTTATAGAGATATTAGTATGCGGTAACCCGAAAGTTGTTCGGAGTCCCGGATGAGATCCCGGACGTCACGAGGAGTTCCGGAATGGTCCGGAGGTAAAGATTTATATATGGGAAGTCTTATTTTGGTCGCCGGAAAAGTTTCGCACTTTATCGGTATTGTACCGGGAGTGCCGAAAGGGGTCCGGGGGTCCACCAAGGGGTCCACCAGCCCCGGGGGGACCACATGGGCTGTAGGGGGTGCGCCTTGGCCTATATGGGCCAAGGGCACCAGCCTCAAGAGGCCCATGCGCCAAGAGATAAGGAAAAGGGAGAGTCCTAAAGGGGGAAGGCACCTCCGAGGTGCCTTGGGGGGGGGGGGGGAAGGACTCCTCCCTGGCCGCCCCCTTCCTTGGAGGAAGGGCCAAGGCTGCGCCCCCCCCCCCCGTCTCCCTTGGCCCTATATATAGTGGGGGGAAGGGAGGGCAGCAATACCTAAGCCCTGGCGCCTCCCTCTCGCTCCCGTGACACACCTCCCTCCTCCGCAGCGCTTGGCGAAGCCCTGTTGGAATCCCGCTACTTCCACCACCACGCCGTCGTGCTACTGGATCTCCATCAACCTCTCCTCCCCCCTTGCTGGATCAAGAAGGAGGAGACGTCGCTGCTCCGTACGTGTGTTGAACGCGGAGGTGCCGTCCGTTCGGCGCTAGGATCATCGGTGATTTGGATCACGACGAGTACGACTCCATCAACCCCGTTCTCTTGAACGCTTCCGCTCGCGATCTACAAGGGTATGTAGATGCACTCCCCTTGCCCTCGTTGCTAGATTACTCCATAGATTGATCTTAGTGATGCGTAGAAAATTTTGAATTTCTGCTACGTTCCCCAACAAGTATGAATTTCATCAGTCAGATGCCTTCTCCAAGATAGCTTCCAAATTCTTTTATGTTCGGTTCAATCTTTCCTCTTTTTATTCTTTCGGAGTGTTTCATCAAATTCTTCAAGGTGTTTCTCATTTTCATTCTCATGATTTGAAGACCCGAGTAGAGTTTTCCCTAAATCTTGTCCGTTCTCCCGGAGATTCGCGGTGCTAGCTCGATGTTATCCTCTCAAATTGTTTTCAATCGTGCAAATTCTTTTCAATCGTTCGATGCATTTCGGGAGTTGTTTTCTCTCTCGATCACCCGGAGGCCATCTTTTCGGAATATCTCTTCGTTATATGTTTTCAAATTCGTTCTCCAATATCCGTGCCCCTTTGTTCGTCTCAATATTCTTCCGGTGCTTCGTTCAAGTATTCTTCAATCAGTTCACGATCTCTTCGTTCTCTTGTCTCTAAATTCACTCAAGTATCTTCGTTCGTTTTCTAATTCTTTCCGGCGATTCGTTATCTTCTCTTCGTTTGTTTTAATTTTCACGGTTGTTCGTTGAAGATTCGTTTTCCGTTCTTATCATATCAATTCATTCGTTCTTTCCATTCCTACCGGTGGTTCATTGAAGACCTTCTCAAGCTCGCGGTATATCCTCCCCCCCTTATATATTTTTTCCAACGTGAATAAGTAGTATGAAAATCCATTGTTTCTCATCAATTTAATTGATGGAGGATAAGCATAACATAATTCTTATTCTCATTTCATCGTGGTCAAGTTGATTAATTCTTTTCTTCGGGGATTGTTCGTGATGAATGATTTCTCGGTTCTAAGTTGCTCGTCTTTTCTTTTCTGGAGTTCCAAGCTTCTCGCTGGTTTTGTCGCGAAGCTCCATCTGAATCATCGCAAGGCCTTAATCTTATTCTTTCCATCCTTGAATTCTATCTCATCATCCTTTATTTTACCGGAGTATTTCATGGTGGTTCATCAGTATTTAATTCATTCTTCAAAAGTTCATCAAGGTTATTGTTGGAGGAACTCAAGTATCTTCATCTTCTTGCTTTTCGAGGTGCAATTAATACTCCGTAGTCTTTTGAAATGGAGTTTTGCATTTCTTCATTCTTCTCAGCTATTTAATCTTTTCCGCTTGTGGTCGGAGATCACCTCATAATTTTGAGATGTTATCTATAAGTCAAGAACAAGCAATTCTTTTGTTGTTGAATTTCCAACAACTCCATTCAATGCTTCCTTCTATGGATGCTTTCTATTTCATTCGTGGTAGAAGTTCTCATTTTCTTCTCCGTTCTTTTATTCCAATGATCTATCTTCTATTATTTCTTCCGGAGGCATTGTGATGTTGCTCTTTTCACTCATCATCTCGAATTGTGAGGATCGTGTTCTTTTCATGCTTATCCGTTTAACCGGAGTGTTGTGTCCTCTACTCAAGTTCTTTTCATCTTATCAAGTCTTGCATCTCTTCTCAACCGGAGTGCTGTCTGAAATCTTTCTTACCCCTTGTGCCAATTCTTTTTGATAGTTCCGGAGGCAGTGTGTTGTTGATTTTGTCAAGTATCCTCTCATCTTGTCAAGTTCATGTTCAATTCCTTCCATTTATAATCGGAGTGCTGCCCAAATTATATCATTCTTATTCCTTCTCTATCTTGTTTTAACCGGAGTGTTGTGTCTATCATTCCTCTTCTAACTGGAGTCTCATCCTAGTGCTTTCATTTTGCCAAGTTCATATTCTATGCCTTCCATTTTCAACCAGAGTGGTTTTAAATTCTTTCTTGCCCCTTGAGCTCTTGTTTCATGTGTTGACAAACTTCAAGGTTCTCATAATGTTCCTTGTTCCTCTCGTCCAACGGACTGTTTGCAATCTTGTTCACCTCAATGGTTTTCTTTCTTTCAATTTGCTCAACCTCTCAAGGTTCCTGGTTTCACTCTTTTGTCAAGAAGCAACTTAGTTTTACCTCTTCTCTTCCTCTTCCGCTTCTCTCCGGTGCCATCCTTAGATCTCAGGACGAGATCCTCTCATAGTGGTGGAGTGTTGTGACGCCCCGAGTCCGATGTGCCAGGTGTCTTCCAGTTATTCGCTGTCGTTGCCATGTCTTTTGCTTGCGTGTTGCATTCTATCATGATCATCATGTGGGTTGCTTTCTTCTTGTTGATGTGTTGGTCATGTTCTCTCCATCTTCCCCTCCTCCTCCTATGGTTATTTGCCTCTTCATCTTTTCTCCAAGGCCCCTCTCCAAGTGCAAACCATTTCACTTCTTCCTTCTTTCAAATTTCACCCTTTGTTGCAAGTGACCTTTTCCCCTCCTCCATAAATGTTCATTCTTTCCCTACTAATTTTAAACCATGACTACACCCTCTCTATCAAATTTTCAGCTCTTTTGGATTTGATTTGGGTTGGAATCAAAATTGCCTCAAGTTTGAATTTAATTCAAACTTGCGATAATTTTCTTTCTCTAAAAGTGCCCAAACCAATTATTTCAAATAGTGCATAATTCCAGAGTCTTGGGGATATTCTTATATCTCTCATACCCCTCTCCTATCTCCCTGGTATTTTCCTTGTTATCTCTGTTCATTTTAACATAGACAGAGTACTAATATTAGGGGAGAGAGAGATAGCCCACCTTCCACTTCTTACCTGTTCATTTCAGGCCAGCTCCAGCCCATTTTTCCTTCAGGTCTCCTTCGTCCTACGGCAGAGCATCGGAGACAGCCACGTTGCCTCGGCCACTGATGGGACGGTCGACGGGAGCCCTCCATGCTCCATAAAGCCCCAGCCAGTCCTCTCCACCCTTGCCCTAACCCTCCTCTTTCCCTCACCGCCGCTGCTGCCAAGTCAAGCCACGCCCATCCACCACAGCCGTCGCTCACGCCATGGCCGAGGGGAGCTCGAGCTCTTCTCCGGCTTGATCCTCGCCGTAGCCGTCTCCTTCTTCCACGGGGACGTCGTCTCCGTCGTCTCCTTCGTCCACGTCGCGTCCACGAGTCTCGGATCGACCTCCCCGACGACCTCTTCTTCGGTTCTTCCTCTGCTTCATGGACGCCAAGCCGGAGGCCTCTTCTCGGCGCCGATCTCTCCTTCTTCTTCCTCGGGTCTACCTCGCCGCCGGCTAAATTTGTCGCGTCCCCGAGCTCGATCGACTCCTCCGAGCCCCTCTACGTGAGCAGCCGCGCTTCCCTGTACCTTTTTCTGGTTGATCGCCTCCTCTGTCGCCGGTTGCTTGCATGCCTGACAGTTCCTCCGCCGTCACTTTGGTCACCGGCAAGGTTGCCATGCTTCCTCTGTTTCTTCAGCACACACGCAACGCCCCATCTGCTGCTCGCATGCTTCCACCAGGGCCTGCCCAGCTTCTTGTTCGTCGTAGCTCTCTGCCCCGAGTCGAGCTCTGGCTCGTGCCCGAGCGCACGCACGCACACGACTCCGGCAAGAAGCAGCCGCACGGTCGCGCACCCGAGCACCACTCCTCTGCATGCACTGCCGCATGCCTCGCCCAGCGCTTGCACGCACAACACCGAGGTTTGGCCGCCATGACCGAAAACCTTGAGCTCGTGCTGCACTCGCCGTTGCTCCACACCCGCGCACACGCAGTAGCACCCATCCCCTGTTTCCGCACCACCGCCGGCTCACCACAGCAGCAGCTGCCGCTGCGTTTGCTCGCCAGCGATGCATCCGTGTATTCGCTGGAGAAGAAGACTAGGCCTTCTGATCATTCAAAACGAGCTGAGCTTCCCCTTGGCGCCAAACATAGCAGCATCTCAGTGGTCTAGGCCAGGCAATCCTACAGGGGAGCCCCGAGATCGAACCTCCACAGCTGAGAATTCTTTTTCCTGCAATTTTGCACCTTCAGACTTTGAGAGCTTCTTGCTGCTTCATCTTCCGCCAAACCCATTTAGCATCATGTATCCATTCTAGTGCAACTGGTTAATCACACAGGCACACATGCATGAGGTCCTGTGTACGAGTCCCAGGCAGCCCAATTTTTTGCCTCTTATTTATCTTTTGCACACCACACAGCCAGACGCTTGGGCTTGGCCCGATTCTGCTGCTGTTGTTGCCTTGCGCACAGAGCGCTCTATATCTATCTACCGCTCACCGGTGTAGCCCGTGTAGCTCCAGTCTCAGCCCATTTAGATTTTTTCCCTGTTCTGTTTTTTTCCTAAATATCCAGTGCATGCATATTTACAGCAAATGCCATCATTTTAAAATGCTCCTAACTAAATGTCCATGCATCCATATAAAACATGTTATATATGAAACTTGCTTAGAATTTCATCTAGTTTCATAATTTGCAACTTTCATCCATGTTAAAAATGTTTAAAATATTATTTGTGTTAATTTGCATAAATGCCATGTTAAAATGATTTATTTCATAACTAATTAACCGTAGCTCGGATTTAAATAAACTTTATATGTAAATGGGGTAGAAAAATGCATAGTTTAACATGGTGCACTTTATTTTGCTGTTTAACAACTCTAAAATTATGTTTAGGGCAGAACAGTAACTAATTCGAAATATGCATATGAGGATTTTCCGAAATTGTTGTTTGTTGTTCCGGCCTCATTTAAACTTGCCTAGATAGGTAGCTTTCATATGCTTCACCCCTTGCCATGTTTAATAACATTTAATATTGTTGGGTACATAAACGAGAGAGAACTAAATAATTGATGTGGTGTTTCGTCAATATGCAACTCGTTGCATATTGAGCTCCACTTAATTTAGTGTTGTTTGTTGCACTTTGCCATGCCATGCTCATTAAATCGGACATGCATCATACTTGGTTGAGCATCACATTCATGCTTATGTGTTGTGTGTTTACCATGTTGTTTGCTTCTTTCCGGTTGTCCTCCTTCTCGTTAGTTCCTGTTTTGTTGTGATCATGAGGATTCGTTCGTCTACGCTTGGTTCGTCTTCGTGGCTTCATCTTCTTCATGGACTCGTTCTTCTTCCTAGCGGGATTTCAGGCAAGATGACCATCACCTTGGATCTCGTTACTATCATTGCTATGCTACTTGCCTCGATGCTATCGCTATGCCGCGTTACCTACCACTTGCTTATCAAGCCTCCCAAATTGCCATGAACCTCTAACCCTTGTCACCCTTCCTAGCAAACCGTTATTTGGCTATGTTACCACTTTTGCTCAGCCCCTCTTATAGCGTTGCTAGTTGCAGGTGAAGATGAAGATTGCTCCACGTTGGATTATGTTTATGTTGGGATATCACAATATCTCATATATTATTAATGCATCTATATACTTGGTAAAGGGTGGAAGGCTCGGCCTTGTGCCTGGTGTTTTGTTCCACTCTTGCCGCCCTAGTTTCCGTCATATCGGTATTATGTTCCCGGATTTTGCGTCCCTAACGCGGTTGGGTGTTATGGGAACCCCTTGATAGTTCGCCTTGAATAAAACTCCTCCAGCAAGGCCCAACATTGGTTTTACCATTTGCCTACCTACCACCTATACCATTCCCTTGGGAGTCATTAACCCGAGGGTCATCTTTATTTTAGCCCCCCCCCCGGGCCAATGCTTCTCTAAGTGTTGGTCCGAACTAGAGCCACTTGCAGCGCCACCTCGGGGAAACTTGAGGGCTGGTTTTAGTTGTACATAGTGCTCATCCGGTCGTGGCCTAAGACGAGATATGCGCGGCTACTATTAGGGTGTCGGCACGCCGGGAGGTCTTGCTGGTCTCGTTTTACCATTGTCGAAATGTCTTGTAATCGGGATTCCGAGACTGATCGGGTCGTTCCGGGAGAAGGAATATCCTTCGTTGATCGTGAGAGCTTATAATGGGCTAAGTTGGGACACCCCTGCAGGGTTTGAACTTTCGAAAGCCGTGCCCGCGGTTATGTGGCAGATGGGAATTTGTTAATATCCGGTTGTAGTAAACTTGAAGTAAACTCTTCTAAAATACACCAACCGCGTGCGTAATCGTGATTGTCTCTTTTCGGGGTTGTTCGAGAGGAGAACATAGTTTTTGAGTTATGTTTGACATAAGTAGGAGTTCAGGATCACTTCTTGATCATTACTAGTTGACGACCGCTTTTAACCTCCTCTTCTCGCTCTTGTTTCGTAAGTTAGCCACCATACTTTGCTTAGCCGCTGCTGCAACCTCACCACTTTACCCCTCCCTTACCCATTAAGCTTTGCTAGTCTTGATACCCATGGTAATGGGATTGCTGAGTCCTCGTGGCTCACAGATTACTACAACAACAGTTGCAGGTACAGGTATTGCGATGATCATGACGCGAGAGCGATGTTTACGTGTTTTGGAGTTCTTCTTCTGCTTCTTCGATCAGGGGATAGGTTCCAGGTCGGCAGCCTGGGCTAGCAGGGTGGATGTCGTTTGAGTTTCTGTTTATGTGTCATCTATAGTCGGATGTTGATCTCATGTATGTTGATGTATTCTTTGGGGCGGTTGTGCCTTTTGTATGTATCCCCAACTATTATGTAATGGTACGATGTAATGATATCCACCTTGCAAAAGCGTCTTCAAGATGCGCTTCTATCCTTGGTGGGACCTTCGAGTTCATTTAGGATAGGGTCGCATCTTGGGTGTGACATAGTCATACCTGTGTTGTCGTAGAAGTGTTCCATGACATTACCAAAATTATCATCACGGAAGTGTCCACTTCCATGACGATAAATCGCGCATCACAGAAGTGCTTTCGTCAAGGGTGACCAACACGTGGCATCCATCGTAACGGAACGCCGTTAAGCTATCGGGTCCGGTTTTGGATCCGATAACCCGTTAACAGCCCCGACCAATGGGGATTTTCCACGTGTAAAATCATCATTGGCTGGAGGAAACACGTGTCGGCTCACCGTTGGGACAGATGTCATCCACTCATTGGACCCAAAGCACCTACGATACGTTGACACGTGGCACGGCCCAATAGTGGCCCATAAAGTTTAAATGGGCGGGCCCAACTAAAGGCCCACAAGATTTTGTGGGCCATAATGGGCCGGCCCAGGTAAAGGCCCACAAGATTTTGTGGGCCATAATGGGCCGGCCCAGGTAAAGGCCCACAAGATTTTGTGGGCCATAATGGGCCGGCCCAGGTAAAGGCCCACAAGATTTTTGCGCGCCATAATGGGCCGGCCCAGGTGAAGGCCCACAAGATTTTTGTGGACCATAATGGGCCGGCCCAGCTAAAGGCCCACGAGATTTCGCCGACATTAATGGGCCGGCCCAGCTGTAGGCCCACAAGATTTTGAGGACCCTAGTAGGCCGGCCCATTAACTGGCTGCCATGTTTTGGGCCAAATGCCGGCCCATATTTGATCCGGTCCATTAATGGTCTGCCACGTCATGGGCCTAATAATGGCCCATATGAGATCCGTCCCGTTAAAAGCCTACCACGTTCTGGGCCAAATTACGGCCCAGATTAGGTCCGGCCCTTTAAGAGGCTTTGGGCTAAATTATGGCCCATATCAGATTCCGCCCGTCAACTGGACGCTACGCTTTTGGGCCCATTTGCTAAAGGCCCATTCAGTAATTCAGCCTGATATTAGTTTCGACCTGTTAAGGGCCCGTTTAACATTTCAGCCCTATATTAATTTCGGCCTGTTAAAAGCCCGTCATATAGTTGGGCCTAACTACGGCCCGGTTTGCATCCGGCCTGCTCGCAGCCGATAATCTGATTGGGCCAAACAAGGACCGAGACAATTTTGGCCTGTTATAAGCCCATGATTTGATTGGCACATTCATGGGCCGGGGTCTATTTCGGCCTGCTGCCGGCCCATGAGCTGTTCAGCATGTTTCAGGCCCAACCTACTTTTCAGCCTCCTAAAGGCCCATTGAGTTTTCTTGGGAAAATAGGGCCGACGGTTTACTCGGCCTATTAAAGGCCCGAATCTACTAGTGGGCAAGTTTACATTTAGGCCTGTTAACGGACCAAGATGACGGGGCCCATGATGCGGATCATACATGGTGATTTGCATGACGGCCCGATTATGTACTGTAATTTTACGGTTTGGCCGGTTTACTGCGAAGACAGGATATATATACAGTAAAATAAATGCAGCATCGTGAATAAGAAAAAAACCTAGACTATACAATAAAGAAATTACGGCATATTACATCCACTGGGCATCAAAGTTCGCCACTATGGTAATAAAGCACAAGGAGACAACAGATTACATACACTGGGCATCAAAGATCGCCACCAGTGCAACTAAACACGCCGGCAAAATAATATACAAAACCGACAACACTTCAATAGAGTTAAAGAAAGGTTAGCCCTGCTCGGGAGCAGCAGCGCAAGCAGCTGAGCAAGCTGGTGAGACTGCACTTGTTTGACACTTATATCCTCCTCACTCTGAAAGATAAACAAGCAGACAGATGACCGGTTTTGCACATATAAGTATCAATGCTGACAATTCATCACATTTCTTACTGACGAATAAAGTGACACAGTTTAAAATAGCATTAACACAATATGGTATTGTTCAGTTCAAGACATGGCAGGAAATGACATTGTGAAGGAGTTGGCAGCTTCACGACACCACTGGATTACAGATCAACAACTCATAAGTATCAATGGTTAGTGTGCTGTCAATTTATCCCATTTCAGATTGGCAAAATAAGATCACTTGCTCTGTATAGTTTAATTTACATGGTATGAAGAAGGAACTTGGTTGTACAACTGAAAACTTAAATTGAGAAGGACAAACTTTTGTTTATGAACTGGAGTACATAATAAACTTTAAACAGGCAATTTGATGCAAACACCAAAAATAAACAGCTATTGCAGTCATGCCTAACCAAATATACACAACAAAGTTTGAAGGCTTGAGAAGGACAAACTTACATTATTGGTGAAGGCAGGCTCTATAAAGCCCTTGTCCATGCTGATAGGGGGGCAATTCAAGAAGTTTACCACAGAATCTTCTTCATAAGCATTGCCTTTATTCTACATTTTGTTAAGAGTAAATATAGATGTGACAATATAAGAAAAAATGGAGAATATTTAAGATAAGATGAAGAGTGATGTTACATAACCAAGTAGCTATAAATGTAAGTACAACGATACAGGCAAAAGGTACAGCCAAGAGCAATGCATAGCTAAACTTCTTCAGTACCATCGGTGTTATCCAACCTTATGGTAAGAGTAAATATAGATCTTATGTGTAGAAAATGGAGGGCAAAGGAAAATAAGCTGCAGAGTGATGGTACATGAACAACTACCTGTCAATATAAGTACACTGATAAAGGACAACAGGTACTTACAAGGACAATGCAGAGCTAAAAAAAATTCATTGGCATTGGATATATTCTACACTAATGTAACCATTCATACAGATCAGATAATTTGGAGCGAACAATTGATAAGCAAGCTATCATGCATACTGCTGTCACATAATGAACCAGGTATGTATGCAAGTACAGTGATACAGGAAAACAGGTACTAACAAGAGCAAAGCAGCGGGCAACATATTTGCAATATCCTGTCGTTTTTTTTCAAACCGGAATTCTTTTTCGAGCAGATTTCCTGCAAAAAAGATCCGTAAGGCACATGCAGAAAAGTAGAAGTTCAAATTGTCATGCGATATCATAGACAGTACCTCATCTTCGGAACGAGACCAGTGCATAACAAGGTTTTTCCATTCAATGTCTTCTAAATTTAGCACAGGAGACTTCACAAGAAATTCATTTATAGACTTGCCATCAAAGTGTAATTTCCTCAGGTAACACCGATACTGCTGCAATGCTTCCTTGAAAAGCGCAAGCAAGCTTTGCTCGTCATGACTATCCAGATTGACCCTCGCCTACTTACAACAATGTAATGTAAATCATTGATGTGTTCAATCAGCAGAAAACAGGAAAATAATCACCATGAATAATAGCACTTACACGTAAGTGGGACAGGAAGATGTGAAAATGGTGTTTGTCTTCACTATAATCTTCCCATGATGGGAATATATGCACATAGTCCCTAACAACATTGAAAGCATTGTCTTTTAAACTGGGAATAACTGGAATGGGGTTCCAATCTGCAGGAATTGGCCGTCTCTACAGTTGGGATAGGTCTTCGGCCGGTGGACTTGCTGTACTTTTTGCTGGAGTGGGATTTTTCTGTGGTACGGCTGGTGCTATGGCAACTGAAATCGGCATACCTTTTGCTGGAGTGCAGGTCCTGTGTGGTGCGGCTAGTGGTGTGGCCAGTGAAGTATGGGTACAGTCTGCTGGAATCGGTCCTACGTTTTGTGTCACTGGTTGTACAGCGAATATAAGTGGGGTGCTGTCTGATTTCTCCGGCACAACCACGTTTTTCAAGGACTTTGTTGGTGCTCCTTCAGGTTCGGCAATCACCCTCTTCCTTTTGGATGTCTGATCCACAAGAATAGCAGCTGAGTGCAAAAACATGGTATGATGACAGATGGAATATGTATTGATAATGGATGGGCATGGCATCTCGACATATATGATGAGTAAACTAAGCAGATGGCGGTGCAACAAAGTAGAAGAAATGCAAGACAACATATGCAAGATACGCGCAATCAATAAAACCTTGCCAAATTAGAACAGGCACCTTGATGGGTGAACAGGACAGGCCATCTGCCTTTGACTCCTCGAGGTTCATTAGGACCATATTCTGAACAAGAATCAACAGGTGGTGAGCGTATGAGTTTCATTGCATCCAGAATGGCACTCAATGCCTTGGTGCTAATTTTGTAAGTCATTGCGGTGTTTAGCTTCAAGAGTGGACTGCTGCTAGTGCGACACAAAGCAGCTACACAGATCATAGTGTAGATATAACAGGAAAACCGTAAGCATCCGAGTAAAATCAGCAAAGTGGAACTTGCTGGAATATATGTGCTAGTATTGCCGGTACGGCTAGAAAGCCTTCGGATACCAGCTCTCTTCAACTGAAGGTGTCGTACTGTTAATATCAGTGTAACTCTCAAAGGCGACACAGCTCCCCGCATTTCCTTGCTATTCTTATAGGATTCAAGCGGGCAGGCCACTACAAATCCTATTCCCATGCTTACAAAATCCTACGAATCAAAGAGGCCCGACGAGTTCAAAGTGTCCATACCAACCGACCGTATAGACCTCTACACTGCAAATGTCCCTGCTCATATTCACTACAAGGAACATACTGTACTACTATCATACTCCCTCCGTTCCAAAATATAAGTCTTGGTAGAGATTTCCACTATGGATCACATACAGATGTATCCAGATACATTTTAGAGTGTAGATTCACTCATTTTGCTCCATATGTAGTCCATGGTGGAATCTATACAAAGACTTGTATTTAGGAATGGAGAGAGTACTTATTAAAGAAGAACGGAAGAGGAACATGGTAAAGAAGAGCAAGCAGATTTTGGATAATAAAATGTTCGTTGCGCAGTGCCCACACATGATGAACCAGAGCGCATTAAGAAAGCAACTCCCTGCTGTCTCTCTATATGTGGTGCACGTGCTTTTTCGAAAGTAAAGTAGGAACATTAGCTGACCAATTAAATGTTATCTGTTTTAGTAATATTAGCATCATATCAGATTCGTACTTGTGCAACAAGTTTGGAATTATGAGTGGCACGTTGTTTAGCTTGATGGATTCAGGAGCAGTGCTAAGCAGGTAAGATGATGGTACTGAATATAAAGGCATGTCTGCATTTGGGTCAGTCGACCATTTCAGGCGGTTGGATGAAGATCCTACGTCTCCTAACCCTTCTTCTTCCTCGTCTCTGATTCTTCCCATACAAAACACCGCACGGGCTGCCGGCCGGACCATCGGCCCCCACCGCCTGTGTTCCTCCGCCACCCCCACCCCCCACCCCCGCCCCCACCCGCGTCGAGTTTTCTTCGTTCGGCGAGGCCCCACCGCCGCCCCACCCCCCAACCAAAGTCCCCACCCGAGCCCCTTCGTTCGCACCGGTGAACTCCGCCGAGCTCTGAAAAATCGACTGACCCAATTTTGAAATTTAGTCTACTGTGATTTAACTAGTGTGGAATATAAAAGGGGAACCATAAGCATTGGGAGTATAGTGTTGAGCGTGCCATGGCGGATCTGAAGGTGCAAACCGGACAAAGGCAACTTCGCAACCAATGTTTGCTCTCAACTAGCAAGTAAGTGATGGACAAGAAATCAGAGTAAAGCAGTGGCGATCTATTTTCTTGCTGTGATAAATAAGTTGAGCAGATATGAAAGAGTACCACCTCTGGTGCGTCATCGTGTATGCATCTGCTGAGAATTTGACGGTGTTGCGGTAGCGATGGCTGTCGGCGGCGTGGAAGCGGATCTAGGAGGGTAGAAGGTGGCGGCGGGGCGCGGTGGACGAGACGGTCGTAGGAGCAGCACCGACAAGGTGGACGACGGCGGGGATGAAGCGAGAGGACGGGATGCAAGGATCCCGGTCCGAAGCCGTGGATGAGAGAGGTCGATCTCTTGTAATGGACGGCGGCGTCGGGGTATCAGCTCCTGCATGGTGGAGGAGGACGGCGGTGGATGGGGTGGCGGATGGAGGAGGCTGGGGTGGAGAGGGTGTTTTGGCGCCCACGGAGTACGAATGGGGAAATGGAGGTGGAGAGGAAGGGGGAACCATGTCTTCAAGGCGCGCTTGTCTCAAATGCGAGGAAATTTACAAACTTAGCCCCCGCTTCAAGTTTCCTACATCACAGCAATATTAGTCGGTTGGGGATAGGACGGTAATCTCGCATACACCAAATATTTGCCGACGAGAGTTTGTTTTTGGCACCCACCATGTATGAATCAGGGAGGGAGTCGATTTCGGCCGAGGACACACTGTGTTTTGGCGCCCACCGTGTATGAATCCGGGTGAGAGGCGATTATGTCACGTTCGAGTGAAATTACAAACCTACCCCTATCAAAACCTATACAAATCGAGCAGATAGGCTTTGCGTGGCAGGGATAGGCAGTAGTAATTTCCATCTCGCAGATTTTGGTTTCGAGAGGTTACTTCGACTTTCCTCGCTTCGTTCAAATTTTGCAGAGTGCATGTTTACCGTGCCAACTCAATTCGAATCCCGTTTGTATTCTATTTTTTCTCGGGCGGGATCCATTTTCGATTGGAATAAAATTCTATATAGATCATTTTTTATATATACTTTCAAAAGCACAACAAAGAATTCTGCTCCTTTATATGTAAAATATGCTTTACAAATACAATGATCTCAAAATCATAAGGTTGAATTCAAAAAATTAAACCAAATTATGTTCTACTAAAATGTATGGATCAGTAATATCTACATATTAAATAACATAGATGCGCGTGAATTCATATGAGTATGCATGTTTGATAGATCAATTTTGGTTCGAGTATGGATTACCTGTATCATCATCTCGAATTCAAATATTTGAATCCCTTTTATGTTCACTCCTTTCACGCCCATCTCTCTCGCATGCATGCTCCTTCATGTAGCTATCACTCTCTTTTCTCCAGCTCACCCGCACGCTCACTTCATGTTTCTCCTATCCTCGCAAACATCGTCTCTCGACGTCTCCCTTGAGAAGTGTCACACTCTCCCTATCATTATACATTACACGGTTTTCATTATCTCTCACGTCTCTACCGTTCTCTCGTATCACTAGGTGATGTCTACTATGCAACCTTCTTCTTGTAGACGTTGTTGGGCCTCCAAGTGCAGAGGTTTGTAGGACAGTAGCAAATTCCCCTCAAGTGGATGACCTAAAGTTTATCAATCCGTGGGAGGCGTAGGATGAAGATGGTCTCTCTCAAACAACCCTGCAACCAAATAATAAAGAGTCTCTTGTGTCCCCAACACACCCAATTCAATGGTAAATTGTATAGGTGCACTAGTTCGGCGAAGAGATGGTGATACAAGTGCAATATGGATGATAGATATGAGTATTTGTAATCTGAAAATATAAACAGCAAGGTAGAAAGCGATAAAAGTGAGCGTAAACGGTATTGCAATGCTAGGAAATAAGGCGTAGGGTTCATACTTTCACTAGTGCAAGTTCTCTCAACAATAATAACATAGTTGGATCATATAACTATCCCTCAACATGCAACAAAGAGTCACTCCAAAGCCACTAATAGCGGAGAACAAACGAAGAGATTATGGTAGGGTACGACACCACCTCAAAGTTATTCTTTCCAATCAATCCGTTGGGCTATTCCTATAAGTGTCACAAACAGCCCTAGAGTTCGTACTAGAATAACACCTTAAGACACAAATAAACCAAAACCCTAATGTCACCTAGATACTTCAATGTCACCTCAAGTATCCGTGGGTATGATTATACGATATGCATCACACAATCTCAGATTCATCTATTCAACCAACACATAGAACCTCAAAGAGTGCCCCAAAGTTTCTACCGGAGAGTCAAGCCGAAAACGTGTGCCAAACCGTTCATGGGCGGAACCTGCAAGTTGATCACCAAAACATACATCAAGTGAATCGCGTGATATCCCATTGTCACCACAGATACGCACGGCAAGACATACATCAAGAGTTCTCAAATCATTAAAGACTCAATCCGATAAGATTACTTCAAAGGGAGAACTCAATCATTACAAGAGAGTAGAGGGGGAGAAGCAACATAAGATCCAACTATAATAGCAAAGCTCGCGATACATCAACATTGTGCCAAATCAAGAACACGAGAGAGAGATCGAACACATAGCTACTGGTACATACCCTCAGCCCCGAGGGTGAACTACTCCCTCCTCGTCATGGAGAGCGCCGGGATGATGAAGATGGCCACCGGTGAGGGTTCCCCCCCTCTGGCAGGGTGCCGAACCAGGGTCCCGATTGGTTTTTGGTGGCTACAGAGGCTTGCGGCGGCGGAACTCCCGATCTCTTCTGTTCTCCGATCGTTTTAGGGTATATGGATATATATATAGGCGGAAGAAATACGTCTGGGGAGCCACGAGGGGCCCACGAGGGTGGAGGGCGCGCCCTAGGGGTGTGGGCGCACCCCCTACCTCGTGGCTCCCTCGTTTCTTTCCTGACGTGCACTCCAAGTCTATCAGGTTGCTTTCCTTCCAAAAATAACTTCTCCAGAAGGTTTCATTCCGTTTCGACTCCGTTTGATATTCCTTTTCTTCGAAACACTAAAACAAGGGAAAAACAGGAATTGACACTGGGCTCTGGGTCAATAGGTTAGTCCCAAAAATAATATAAAAGTGTTTAATAAAGCCCATAAACATCCAAAACAGATAATATAATAGCATGGAACAATCAAAAATTATAGATACGTTGGAGACGTATCACTAGGTACCTAAGCTTTCTTTTTCACCGCCACACACACAGTCTCCACTCGTCTTTCACTTTGTGTTTCTCTCTATGGGATTCTCTCACACACCCTATATGTCTCTAGATATGAATCATACCACTAAAATTACTCTCTCTCCTGTAGACACAACATTTGTTGCGGTCTCCTTTTCGTCTCCATCCCAGACTGACATTATTCATTTGTTTACCGATCAGACAAACTCCCCCCCCCCTCACACACACACACACACAAATCCTGCTTCTACTTCCCTTCCCGACTACCGTCTCTCTCTCAAACACAAAACTCTCGCTTTCGCACCCCCGTCTCGTATTTCTCTCACAAACATTTATCGACTAGCCTCTAGATAGGTTTATATACCCGCACACTCGTGCTTCCACTATCGCATACATGTCTCTCTCCCGCTCCTTGTATCTATGTAGATTTTTCTTCCCTTCTTGAGACACGCCCTCTCGATCGTGCACACACACACTATCGCCTCATTTTAAGCTGATACCTCTCGCACACACACACTCTTTGTGTCTTTGTCACACATGCACTCCGTCCTCCTCCTCTCTCCCTCTCTCTCTCACACACACATGGGCTTTTTGCAACAACTAGCAAGATGCCCATTGATGTCTACTACACAACCTTCTTCTTGTAGACGTTGTTGGGCCTCCAAGTGCAGAGGTTTGTAGGACAGTAGCAAATTTCCCTCAAGTGGATGACCTAAGGTTTATCAATCGTGGGAGGCGTAGGATGAAGATGGTCTCTCTCAAACAACCCTGCAACCAAATAACAAAGAGTCTCTTGTGTCCCCAACACACCCAATACAATGGTAAATTGTATAGGTGCACTAGTTCGGCGAAGAGATGGTGATACAAGTGCGATATGGATGGTAGATATAGGTTTTTGTAATCTGAAAATATAAAAACAGCAAGGTAACTAAAGATAAAAGTGAGCGTAAACGGTATTGCAATGCTAGGAAACAAGGCATAGGGTTCATACTTTTACTAGTGCAAGTTCCCTCAACAATAATAACATAATTGGATCATATAACTATGCCTCAACATGCAACAAAGAGTCACTCCAAAGTCACTAATAGCGGAGAACAAACAAAGAGATTATGGTAGGGTATGAAACCACCTCAAAGTTATCCTTTCTGATCGATCTATTCAAGAGTCCGTAGTAAAATAACATGAAGCTATTCTTTCCGTTCAATCTATCATAGAGTTCGTACTAGAATAACACCTTAAGACACAAATCAACCAAAACCCTAATGTCACCTAGATACTCCAATGTCACCTCAAGTATCCGTGGGTATGATTATACGATATGCATCACACAATCTCAGATTCATCTATTCAACCAACACATAGAACCTCAAAGAGTGCCCCAAAGTTTCTACCGGAGAGTCAAGACGAAAACGTGTGCCAACCCCTATGCATAAGTTCATGGGCGGAACCCACAAGTTGATCACCAAAACATACATCAAGTGAATCACGTGATATCCCATTGTCACCACAGATACGCACGGCAAGACATACATCAAGTGTTCTCAAATCATTAAAGTCTCAATCCGATAAGATTACTTCAAGGGGAAAACTCAATCCATTGCAAGAGAGTGGAGGGGGAGAAGCAACATAAGACCCAACTATAATAGCAAAGCTCGCGATACATCAAGATCGTGCCAAATCAAGAACACGAGAGAGAGAGAGAGATCAAACACATAGCTACTGGTACATACCCTCAACCCCGAGGGTGAACTACTCCCTCCTCGTCATGGAGAGCGCCGGGATGATGAAGATGGCCACCGGTGAGGTTTCCCCCCTCCGGCAGGGTGCCCGAATAGGGTCCCGATTGTACAGAGGCTTGCGGCAGCGGAACTCCCGATCTATTCTGTTCCCCCCAGTTTTTAGGGTATATGGGTATATATAGGAGGAAGAAGTACGTCAGGGGAGCCACGAGGGGCCCACGAGGGTGGAGGGCGCGCCCCCTACCTCGTGGCTCCCTTGTTTCTTTCCTGACGTGCACTCCAAGTCTATCAGGTTGCTTTCCTTCCAAAAATAACTTCTCCAGAAGGTTTCATTCCGTTTCGACTCCGTTTGATATTGCTTTTCTTCGAAACACTGAAACAAGGGGAAAAAACAGGAACTGGCACTGGGCTCTGGGTCAATAGGTTAGTCCCAAAAATAATATAAAAGTGTTTAATAAAGCCCATAAACATCCAAAACACATAATATAATAGCATGGAACAATCGAAAGTTATAGATACGTTGGAGACGTATCAGCATCCCCAAGCTTAATTCCTGCTCGTCCTCGAGTAGGTAAATGATAAAAACAGAATTTTTGATGTGGAATGCTACCTAACATATTTCTCAATGTAATTTTCTTTATTGTGGCAAGAATATTCAGATCCATAAGATTCAAGATAAAAGTTTAATATTGACATGAAAACAATAATACTTCAAGCATACTAACAAAGCAATCATGTCTTCTCAAAATAACATGGCCAAATAAACCTATCCCTACAAAATCATATAGTTTGGCTATGCTCTATCTTCATTACACAAAATATTTAAATCATGCACAACCCCGATGACAAGCCAAGCAATTGTTTCATACTTTTGATGTTCTCAAAGTTTTTCAATCTTCACGCAATACATGAGCGTGAGCCATGGACATAGCACTATAGGTGGAATAGAATGGTGGTTGTGGAGAAGACAAAAAAAGGAGAAGATAGTCCCACATCAACTAGGCGTATCAACGGGCTATGGAGATGCCCATCAATAGATATCAAGGTGAGTGAGTAGGGATTGCCATGCAATGGATGCACTAGAGCTATAAGTGTATGAAAGCTCAACAAAAGAAACTAAGTGGGTGTGCATCCAACTCGCTTGCTCACAAAGACCTAGGGCATTTTGAGGAAGCCCATCATTGGAATATGCAAGCCAAGTTCTATAATGTAAAATTCTCACTAGTATATGAAAGTGATATCATATGAGACTCTCTATCATGAAGATCATGGTGCTACTTTAAAGCACAAGTGTGGTAAAAGGATAGTAGCATTGCCCCTTCTCTCTTTTTCTCTCATTATTTTTTTATTTTTCTATTTGGGCCTTTTCTCTCTTTTTTTGGCCTCTTTTTCTCTTCTTTTTTTCGTCTGGAGTCTCATCCCGACTTGTGGGGGAATCATAGTCTCCATCATCCTTTCCTCACTGGGACAATGCTCTAATAATGATGATCATCACACTTTTATTTACTTACAACTCAAGAATTACAACTTGATACTTAGAACAAAATATGACTCTATATGAATGCCTCCGGCGGTGTACCGGGATGTGCAATGACTCATGAGTGACATGTATGAAAGAATTATGAAAGGTGGCTTTGCCATAAATACAATGTCAACTACATGATCATGCAAAGCAATATGACAATGATGAAGCGTGTCATAATAAATGGAATGGTGGTAAGTTGCATCGCAATATATCTTGGAATGGCTATGGAAATGCCATAATAGGTAGGTATGGTGGCTGTTTTGAGGAAGGTATATGGTGGGTGTATGATACCGGCGAAAGGTGCACGGTATTAGAGAGGCTAGCAATGGTGGGAGGGTGAGAGTGTGTATAATCCATGGACTCAACATTAGTCATAAAGAACTCACATACTTATTGCAAAAATCTATTAGTTATCGAAACAAAGTACTACGCGCATCCTCCTAGGGGGATAGATTGGTAGGAAAAGACCATCGCTCGTCCCCGACCGCCACTCATAAGGAAGACAATCAATAAATAAATCATGCTCCGACTTCATCACATAACGGTTCACCATACGTGCATGCTACGGGAATCACAAACTTTAGAACAAGTATCTCTCAAATTCACAACTACTCCACTAGCATGACTCTAATATCACCATCTTCATATCTCAAAACAATCATAAAGTATCAAACTTCTCTTAGTATTCAATGCACTTATATGAAAGTTTTTATTATATCCCTCTTGGATGCCCATCATATTAGCACTAAATTCATAACCAAAGCAAATTACCATGCTGTTCTAAAGACTCTCAAAATAATATAAGTGAAGCATGAGAGTTTATCTATTTCTTCAAAATAAAACCACCGCCGTGCTCTAAAAGGATATAAGTGAAGCACTAGAGCGAACAACAAACTACTCCGAAAGATATAAGTGAAGATCAATGAGTAGTCGAATAATTATGCAACTATGTGAAGACTCTCCCATTTAATAATTTCAGATCTTAGTAGTTTATTCAAACAGAAAGCAAAGCAAAAGAAAATAAAATGATGCTCCAAGTAAAACACATATCATGTGGTGAATAAAAATATAGCTCCAAGTAAAGTTACCGATGAACGAAGACGAAAGAGGGGATGCCATCCGGGGCATCCCCAAGCTTAGGCTCTTGGTTATCCTTGAATATTACCTTGGGGTGCCTTGGGCATCCCCAAGCTTAGGCTCTTGCCACTCCTTATTCCGTACTCCATCGAATCTTTACCCAAAACTTGAAAACTTCACAACACAAAACTTAACAGAAAATCTCGTGAGCTCCGTCAGCGAAAGAAAACAAAACACCACTTCAAGGTACTGTAATGAACTCATTATTTATTTATATTGGTGTTAAACCTACTGTATTCCAACTTCTCTATTGTTTATAACTATTTTACTAGCCATAGATTCATCAAAATAAGCAAACAACACAAAGAAAACAGAATCTGTCAAAAACCGAACAGTCTGTAGTAATCTGTATCAAACGTATACTTATGCAACTCCAAAAATTCTAAAATAAATTGGTGGACCTGAGTAATTTGTCTAGAAATCATCTGTAAAAATAATCAACTAAATAGCACTCTCCAGTAAAAAGTTTTAGCTAATCTCGTGAGTGCTAAAGTTTCTGCTTTTTACAGCATGATCATAAAGACTTCACCCAAGTCTTCCCAAAGGTTCTTCTTGGCACAAACACTAATTAAAACACAAAACCACATCTAAATAGAAGCTAAATTGATTATTTATTCCTAAACAGAACCAAAAATCAAGAAAGTAAAATAAAATTGGGTTGCCTCCCAACAAGCGCTAACGTTTAATGCCCCTAGCTAGGCATGATGATTTCAATGATGCTCACATAAAAGATAAGAATTGAAACATAAAGAGAGTATCGTGAAGAATATGACTAGCACATTTAAGTCTAATCCACTTCCTATGCATAGGGATTTTGTGAGCAAACAACTTACGGGAACAATAATCAACTAGCATAGGAAGGCAAAACAGGCATAACTTCAGAACTTTAAGCACATAGAGAGGAAACTTGATATTATTGCAATTCCTACAAGCATAAATTCCTCCCTCATAATAATTTTCAGTAGCATCATGAATGAATTCAACAATATAACCAGCACCTAAAGCATTCTTTTCATGATCTACAAGCATAGAAAATTTACTACTCCCTATGTAAGCAAATTTATTCTCATCAATAGTAGTGGGAGCAAACTCAACAAAATAACTATTATACGAAGCATAATCCAATTGAAAATTAAAATCAAGATGACAAGTTTCATGGTTATCTTTATTCTTTATAGCATACGTATCATCACAATAATCATCATAAATAGGAGGCATGCTTTCATCATAATAAATTTGCTCATCAAAACTTGGGGGACAAAAAATATCATCTTCATCAAACATAGCTTCCCCAAGCTTGTGGCTTTGCATATCATTAGCATCATGGATATTCAAGGGGTTCATACTAACAACATTGCAATCATGCTCATCATTCAAAGGTTTAGTGCCAAACATTTTAATGCATTCTTCTTCTAACACTTTGGCACAATTTTCTTTTCCATCATACTCACGAAAGATATTAAAAAGATGAAGCGTGTGAGACAGACTCAATTCCATTTTTTCTTTTTTTGGTAGTTTTCTTTTATAAACTAAACTAGTTCTAAAACAAGAAACAAAAAGATTCGATTCCAAGATCTAAAGATATACCTTCAAGCACTAACCTCCCCGGCAATGGCGCCAGAAAAGAGCTTGATCTCTACTACACAACCTTCTTCTTGTAGACGTTGCTGGGCTCCAAGTGCAGAGGTTTGTAGGACAGTAGCAAATTTCCCTCAAGTGGATGACCTAAGGTTTATCAATCCGTGGGAGGCGTAGGATGAAGATGGTCTCTCTCAAGCAACCCTGCAACCAAATAACAAAGAGTCTCTTGTGTCCCGAACACACCCAATACAATGGTAAATTGTATAGGTGCACTAGTTCGGCGAAGAGATGGTGATACAAGTGCGATATGGATGGTAGATATAGGTTTTTGTAATCTAAAAATATAAAAACAGCAAGGTAACTAAAGATAAAAGTGAGCATAAACGGTATTGCAATGCTAGGAAACAAGGCCTAGGGTTCATACTTTTACTAGTGCAAGTTCTCTCAACAATAATAACATAATTGGATCATATAACTATCCTCAACATGCAACGAAGAGTCACTCCAAAGTCACTAATAGCGAAGAACAAACGAAGAGATTATGGTAGGGTACGAAACCACCTCAAAGTTATCCTTTCTGATCGATCTATTCAAGAGTCCGTAGTAAAATAACATGAAGCTATTCTTTCCGTTCAATCTATCATAGAGTTCGTACTAGAATAACACCGACACAAATCAACCAAAACCCTAATGTCACCTATATACTCCAATGTCACCTCAAGTATCCGTGGGTATGATTATACGATATGCATCACACAATCTCAGATTCATCTATTCAACCAACACATAGAACCTCAAAGAGTGCCCCAAAGTTTCTACCGGAGAGTCAAGACGAAAACGTGTGCCAACCCCTATGCATAAGTTCATGGGCGGAACCCGCAAGCTGATCACCAAAACATACATCAAGTGAATCACATGATATCCCATTGTCACCACAGATACGCACGGCAAGACATACATCAAGTGTTCTCAAATCATTAAAGACTCAATCCGATAAGATTACTTCAAGGGGAAAACTCAATCCATTACAAGAGAGTAGAGGGGGAGAAGCAACATAAGATCCAACTATAATAGCAAAGCTCGCGATACATCAAGATCGTGCCAAATCAAGAACACATAGCTACTGGTACATACCCTCAGCCCTGAGGGTGAACTACTCCCTCCTCGTCATGGAGAGCGCCGGGATGATGAAGATGGGCACCGGTGAGGTTTCCCCCCTCCGGCAGGGTGCCGGAACAGGGTCCCGATTGGTTTTTGGTGTCTACAGAGGCTTGCGGCGGCGGAACTCCCGATCTATTCTATTCCCCGAAGTTGTCAGGGTATATGGGTATATATAGGAGGAAGAAGTACGTCAGGGGAGCCACGAGGGGCCCACGAGGGTGGAGGGCGCACCCTAGGGGGGTGGGCGCCCCCCCCTACCTCATGGCTCCCTCGTTTCTTTCCTGACGTGCACTCCAAGTCTATCAGGTTGCTTTCCTTCCAAAAATAACTTCTCCAGAAGGTTTCATTCTGTTTCGACTCCGTTTGATATTCCTTTTCTTCGAAACACTGAAACAAGGGAAAAGACAGGAACTGGCACTGGGCTCTGGGCTCTGGGTCAATAGGTTAGTCTCAAAAATTATATAAAAGTGTTTAAGAAAGCCCATAAACATCCAAAACACATAATATAATAGCATGGAACAATCAAAAATTATAGATACGTTGGAGACGTATCACCCATCCGTTGCACGGAACATGAAGATGCATTTGTATGAGTAGTTTATCTTGTGGGAGAAAAGGATGAACAAGGGAAGGCCTTATTTGCAAGTGTGGAGAGGGGTGTGGGTATCTTTTTGCAAAATTGCCATAGTTTCCTTCCTTTCCGTCAGATATAGATCGGACGGCCTATATTGCAGGATGGCAGGCACACGATCATCACCGACTATGCTTTTTATAAGAGTAGGGATAAAAAACAGAGTTGGTGATGATGGTGGGCCTGCCATCCTGCAATATAGGCCGTCCGATTTATATCTGACGGATAGGAACGAAACTATGGCAATTTACCCGCACTCCTCTCCACATTTGCAGATAAGGCCTTCCCTCGTTCATCCTTTTCTCCCACAAGATCTTGATGTTCCGTGCAACGCACGAGCATCTTGCAAGTAAGAGTAGAAATTAGACATATACCACTTCTCGAATCTTGAAACCAACAACATTCCTCCCTTATCTCATCAAAACCACCAAAGGAATATATTTTGAGTGAAACATAACATTTTTTTAGTGATATACATATTTCAAAACTAGACTTTTTTTCTATCAAATCGGTGAATATGTATTAATCTACTCAGATCGTGTGGCAACTCATTGGCACATTGCTAGTAGTTATTATAATTTTGTGGACACCAGACAAATGGTGGAGTACATATACGAAGAGAAGAGGTGCACGCATGCAGTCGGACTCTTGTTGTCTCGCACACATGAGTGTTACGTAAAGGCAACGTTAACAAATAAACCCTAAAACCCTAGGTGCATGATTGCTGCATTCGCGGGTACCAAGTACGTGGTGGAGCGCACCTTTGTAGGAATAGTCAACTCGCGTGATAATTTGATCCATAGGAGTTGATGGTCGGGACCACAGGTGAACGACTTGGAGGCGGTGGCTCGCCAGTTGCCACAGATCGAGTAGCCACGTTTAAAATATCATTTTTTAGCGGGGTTAAGAGTTCCGATTTTCAATGGCGCGTTATAAGTACTAAGTAGTTTTTAGAACGATTGATATGGAGCGAAAATGCAATTCATAGTACTACCTACTACGTACCTCCTTGGCGTATGGTTGTATGGGTTTATGTTGCGAGATGTTGAACCTGGTAGTTCTAGGGCAAATACTATGCTTAGATTTAGATGTTGGTTTTCAGTAATGAAAATCAGAAGGGGGGAACCCTTCTTTGATTCAAAAAAAACTACTACCTCTGTTCTGGTTTACTAGTCCCCATCGTTTTTTGGGTCAAAGTTTGTCCACGAATTTTACTTGTAAAATGTGAATGGAAAACGAGATTTTGTTATACGCAAACAAAAAAGGACTGGAGGGAGTGATTGCTCTGACACAGACGCGACCTCTCAGGCTAGTCATAGTGGGAGTAACTTAGCTAGTAACATAGCGCACTTCAAGAAATTTTTGCTTATGTGGAAAGTATTTAATGTGAGGTGGTAACATAATATGTTACTGTAACATAGCGCTTCCCAAGACAAGATGAGTCTACAAGCTAATAAATGAAGCCATCTATGACACTACTATCATGTTACTTTGCATTATGAAGGTAGTAACTTAGACTAGTGTCATGTCATGCATATGACACTAGTCTAAGTTACTCCCCACTATGACCAGCCTCATAGCGCAGGCATTGAACCGGCGCGCCGGCCAAGAGGGCCCCACTCGCTGCAGGCCCGGCTGAACACGCCTCCTCGCCGCATGCAACCGGCTTCAGACTGCCCCGCCTGCCTTCATTGAATCCGCGCGTGTGCCGGCAACACGTCCTTTCGCGAGCCGGCCAGCATTTTAGAACACAAAAAGTGACCAAAATATAATTAATTACGCATGGTCTTGACTTGTTGTGCTCACACTGGTAGCAGGAACTAGAGGTTTTTCTTTATTCATAACTCTCCTCAAATTTTTTTTGGCTTTGAAGTGAATCATGGTTGTGGACATTACGTATGAATGTGGACATATCTGTGAACATGAGTTTGATGTGGAAGTTGAACTTGGAATGTCGGGCTTGCGCGTGAACTATACCATGTCCAATGCTCCGTCTGTTATTGTTTGGAAAGTAATTGCTGTTATTACATGACCCGAAAAAATATTTTGTGCCACATCAGTAGATGCACGGACATCACAACAGGCATGCTGACTGGATAAACATTTGAACCTAGCTACTATGAAGGAAATTTTGTATGGACAACAGTTTTAGATAGCAGGAGACGCCTAGCCTGCTCTGCCTCTGCTAGCTTATTTCTGGCTTCTTCCATCTCTTCTTTGGCATGGGTGAAGAGAGCACCTGGTTGCTCTTTTCGCTTCTTCAGGTACTCAGCTACATTCTCAAGGGCTGCTGCACGCTTTCTATCAGCCTTTACTAGAGCCATGAGGACACGAATAGCTGACGAATCCACCTGGCTTGTGTGTAATCCAGCATCATCTGGGAATTTGCACCTTGTGTCTAATCTAGCATCATTAGGGAACTAGCACCTTGTGTGTAATCTAGCCTCATTCTGGAAACATGATCTCGAGGTTGACCATACTTCCCTCCTCGCAGGAACTGCATCCTGACATGAAGTTACTTCTTTTTTAGATAATTACTTAGAGCAACCCAGATCCATTTAGTAGAAGCCAGATAAACAGAACTGGGAGAAGTGAATTCAAAAGGAAAAAATATAAAAACAGACTACAAGGTGAGAACACCAACTTCCTACATCAAGCTAAAAACGAAAGCATTAGGACGATTAAGACTCTTCTTATGACACATCGAAGAACACAAGGCTTAAGAGAAACAGAAACTACAACATATACACATCGAAGAACACGAGGCTAAACGAAAGTAATTGAAAGGGTGTTACTTACCAAAGCTCGTTTTACAGGTTCGGTGCATCTCCTCTTTAACTTGCCATGCTCCTTGAAGATATCCCCAATATCCCGTGTTTGGTCTTCATTGCTCCTCTGCATGTTCGCACTCGTGGTTTTAAAATCTCAACATGGCAAGAAAAATATACTACTAGTAATACTCGCGCATCTTGTGGGCAACATTAAAGCATTCGTCTGCCATGTTAGAGCATCTCCAACAGAATCGCAACGCGCGGCGCTTTAAAAAAGCGTTTACAGTGCTGAGATTGAGAAGTAGAGATAGACATGACCGAGACGCCTCTCCGGTCAATAACCAACAGCGGGATCTGGATACCCATGTTGGCTCCCACATGTTCCACGATGATCTCATCGGATGAACCACGGTGTCGAGGATTCAATCAATCCGTATGCAATTCCCTTTGTCAAACGGTATGTTACTTGCCCGAGATTCGATCGTCGGTATCCCAATACCTTGTTCAATCTCGTTACCGGCAAGTCTCTTTACTCGTACCGCAATGCATGATCCCTTGACTAACGCCTTAGTCACATTGAGCTCATTATGATGATGCATTACCGAGTGGGCCCAAAGATACCTCTCCGTCACACGGAGTGACAAATCCCAGTCTTGATCCGTGCCAACCCAACAGACACTTTCGAAGATACCCGTAGTGCACATTTATAGTCACCCAGTTACGTTGTGACGTTTGGCACACCCAAAGCACTCCTACGGTATCCGGGAGTTGCACGATCTCATGGTCTAAGGAAAAGATACTTGACATTGGAAAAGCTCTAGCAAACGAAACTACACGATCTTTTATGCTATGCTTAGGATTGGGTCTTGTCCATCACATCATTCTCCTAATGATGTGATCCCGTTATCAATGACATCCAATGTCCATAGCCAGGAAACCATGACTATCTGTTGATCAACGAGCTAGTCAACTAGAGGCTTACTAGGGACACTTTGTGGTCTATGTATTCACACATGTATTACGATTTCCGGACAATACAATTATAGCATGAATAATAGACAATTACCATGAACAAAGAAATATAATAATAACCATTTATTATTGCCTCTAGGGCATATTTCCAACAGTCTCCCACTTGCACTAGAGTCAATAATCTAGTTACATTGTGATGAATCGAACACCCATTGCGTCCTGGTGTTGATCATGTTTTGCCCTAGGGAGAGGTTTAGTCAACGGATCTGCTACATTCAGGTCCGTGTGTACTTTACAAATATCTATGTCTCCATTTTGAACACTTTCACGAATGGAGTTGAAGCGACGCTTGATATGCCTGGTCTTCCTGTGAAACCTGGGCTCCTTCGCAAGGGCAATAGCTCCAGTGTTGTCACAGAAGAGAGTCATTGGGCCCGACGCATTGGGAATCACCCCTAGGTCGGTAATGAACTCCTTCATCCAGACTGCTTCCTGTGCTGCCTCCGAGGCTGCCATGTACTCCGCTTCACATGTAGATCCCGCCACGACGCTTTGCTTGCAACTGCACCAGCTTACTGCTCCTCCATTCAAAATATACACGTATCCGGTCTGTGACTTCGAGTCATCCAGATCTGTGTCGAAGCTAGCGTCGACGTAACCCTTTACGACAAGCTCTTCGTCACCTCCATAAACGAGAAACATATCCTTAGTCCTCTTCAGGTACTTCAGGATATTCTTGACCGCTGTCCAGTGTTCCTTGCCGGGATTACTTTGGTACCTTCCTACCAAACTTACGGCAAGGTTTACATCAGGTCTGGTACACAGCATGGCATACATAATAGACCCTATGGCCGAGGCATAGGGGATGACACTCATCTCTTCTATATCTTCTGCCGTGGTCGGGCATTGAGCCGTGCTCAATTGCACACCTTGCAATACAGGCAAGAACCCCTTCTTGGACTGATCCATATTGAACTTCTTCAATATCTTGTCAAGGTATGTACTCTGTGAAAGACCAATGAGGCGTCTCGATCTATCTCTATAGATCTTGATGCCTAATATATAAGCAGCTTCTCCAAGGTCCTTCATTGAAAACACTTATTCAAATAGGCCTTTATACTTTCCAAGAATTCTATATCATTTCCCATCAATAGTATGTCATCCACATATAATATGAGAAATGCTACACAGCTCCCACTCACTTTCTTGTAAACACAGGCTTCTCCATAAGTCTGTGTAAACCCAAACGCTTTGATCATCTCATCAAAGAGAATGTTCCAACTCCGAGATGCTTGCACCAGCCCATAGATTGAGCGCTGGAGCTTGCATACTTTGTTAGCATTCTTCGGATCGACAAAACCTTCCGGCTGCATCATATACAACTCTTCCTTAAGGAAGCCATTAAGGAATGCCGTTTTGACGTCCATCTGCCATATCTCATAATCATAGTATGCGGCAATTTCTAACATGATTCGGACGGACTTCAGCTTCGCTACGGGTGAGAAAGTCTCATCGTAGTCAACCCCTTGAACTTGTCGATAACCCTTAGCGACGAGTCGAGCTTTGTAGATGGTCACATTACCATCCGCGTCCGTCTTCTTCTTAAAGATCCATTTGTTTTCTATGGCTCGCCGCTCATCGGGCAAGTCAGTCAAAGTCCATACTTTGTTTTCATACATGGATTCTATCTCGGATTTCATGGCTTCTAGCCATTTGTCGGAATCCGGGCCCGCCATCGCTTCTTCATAGTTCGAAGGTTCACCGTTGTCCAATAACATGATTTCCAGGACAGGGTTGTCGTACCACTCTGGTGCGGAACGTGTCCTTGTGGACCTACGAAGTTCAGTAACTTGATCTGAAGCTTCATGATCATCATCATTAACTTCCTCCCCAGTCGGTGTAGGCACCACAGGAACGTTTTCCCGCGCTGCGCTATTTTTCGGTTCAGAAGGGGTGACTATCACCTCATCAAGTTCCACTTTCCTCCCACTCAATTCTTACTCCTTCTCCAGAAAGGACCCGTTCTTGGCAACGAAGATCTTGCCTTCAGATCTGAGGTAGAAGGTATACCCAATCGTTTCCTTAGGGTATCATATGAAGACGCATTTTTCCGACTTGGGTTCGAGCTTTTCAGGTTGAAGTTTCTTGACATAAGCATCGCATCCCCAAACTTTTAGAAACGACAGCTTAGGTTTCTTCCCAAACCATAATTCATACGGTGTCGTCTCAACGGATTTCGACGGAGCCCTATTTAAAGTGAATGCAGCAGTCTCTAAAGCATAGCCCCAAAATGAGAGCGGTAAATCGGTAAGAGACATCATAGATCGCACCATATCCAATAGAGTGCGATTACGACGTTCGGACACACCATTTCTCTGAGGTGTTCCAGGCGGCGTGAGTTGTGAAACTATTCCACATTTCCTTAAGTGTGTACCAAATTCGTGACTTAAATATTCTCCACCACGATCTGATCGTAAGAATTTTATTTTCCTGTCACGTTGATTCTCAACTTCACTCTGAAATTCCTTGAACTTTTCAAAGGTTTCAGACTTGTGTTTCATTAGGTAGACATACCCATATCTACTTAAATCATCAGTGAGAGTGAGAACATAACGATATCCTCCGCGAGCCTCAACACTCATTGGACCGCACACATCGGTATGTATGATTTCCAATAAGTTGGTTGCTCGCTCCATTGTTCCGGAGAACGGAGTCTTGGTCATCTTACCCATGAGGCATGGTTCGCACATGTCAAATGATTCGTAATCAAGAGACTCCAAAAGTCCATCTGCATGGAGCTTCTTCATGCGCTTGACACCAATGTGACCAAGGCGGCAGTGCCACAAGTATGTGGGACTATCGTTATCAACTTTACATCTTTTGGTATTCACACTATGAACATGTGTAACATCACGTTCGAGATTCATCAAAAATAAACCATTGACCAGCGGGGCATGACCATAAAACATATCTCTCAAATAAATAGAACAACCATTATTCTCAGATTTAAATGAGTAGCCATCTCGAATTAAACGAGATCCAGATACAATGTTCATGCTCAAAGCTGGCACTAAATAACAATTATTGAGGTTTAAAACTAATCCCGTGGGTAGATGCAGAGGTAGCGTGCCAACGGCGATCACATCGACCTTGGAACCATTCCCGACGCGCATCGTCACCTCGTCCTTCGCCAGTCTCCGTTTATTCCGTAGTTCCTGTTTTGAGTTACAAATATGAGCAACCGCACCGGTATCAAATACCCAGGAGCTACTACGAGTACTGGTAAGGTACACATCAATTACATGTATATCACATATACCTTTGGTGTTGCCGGCCTTCTTCTTGTCCGCTAAGTATTTGGGGCAGTTCCGCTTCCAGTGACCACTTCCCTTGCAATAAAAGCACTCAGTCTCGGGCTTGGGTCCATTCTTTGACTTCTTCCCAGTAACTGGTTTACCGGGCGCGGCAACTCCCTTGCCGTCCTTCTTGAAGTTCTTCTTACCCTTGCCCTTCTTGAACTTAGTGGTTTTATTCACCATCAACACTTGATGTTCTTTTCTGATCTCCCCTTCCGCTGATTTCAGCATTGAATATACCTCGGGAATGGTCTTTTCCATCCCCTGCATATTGTAGTTCATCACAAAGCTCTTGTAGCTTGGTGGAAGCGACTGGAGGATTCTGTCAATGACCGCGTCATCCGGGAGATTAACTCCCAGCTGAGACAAGCGGTTGTGCAACCCAGACATTCTGAGTATGTGCTCACTAACAGAACTGTTCTCCTCCATTTTACAGCTGAAGAACTTGTTGGAGACATCATATCTCTCGACCCGGGCATGAGCTTGGAAAACCAATTTCAGCTCCTCGAACATCTCGTATGCTCCATGTTTCTCAAAACGCTTTTGGAGACCCGGTTCTAGGCTGTAAAGCATGCCGCACTGAACGAGGGAGTAATCATCAGCACGCTGCTGCCAAGCGTTCATAACGTCTTGGTTTTGTGGGATTGGTGCATCACCTAGCGGTGCTTCTAAGACATAATCTTTCTTGGCTACTATGAGGATGAGCCTCAGGTTCCGGACCCAGTCCGTATAGTTGCTGCCATCATCTTTCAGCTTGGTTTTCTCTAGGAACGCGTTGAAATTGAGGACAACGTTGGCCATTTGATCTACAATACATAGTGTAAAGATTTTAGACTAAGTTCATGATAATTAAGTTCATCTAATCAAATTATTTAATGAACTCCCACTCAGATAGACATCCCTCTAGTCATCTAAGTGAAAAACATGATCCGAGTTTAACTAGGCCGTGTCCGACCATCACGTGAGACGGACTAGTCAAGACCGGTGAACATCTCCATGTTGATCGTATCTTCTATACGACTCATGCTCGACCTTTCGGTCCTCCGTGTTCCGAGGCCATGTCTGTACATGCTAGGCTCGTCAAGTCAACCTAAGTGTATTGCGTGTGTTCCGAGGCCATGTCTGTACATGCTAGGCTCGTCAACACCCGTTGTATTCGAATGTTAGAATCTATCACACCCGATCATCACATGGTGCTTCGAAACAACGAACCTTCGCAACGGTGCACAGTTAGGGTGAACACTTTCTTGAAATTATTATAAGGGATCATCTTACTTACTACCGTCGTTCTAAGCAAATAAGATGCAAAAACATGATAAACATCACATGCAATCAAATAGTGACATGATATGGCCAATATCATCATGCTCCTTTGATCTCCATCTTCGGGGTACCATGATCATCTTCGTCACCGGCATGACACCATGATCTCCATCATCATGATCTCCATCATTGTGTCTTCATGAAGTCGTCACGCCAACGATTACTTCTACTTCTATGGCTAACGCGTTTAGCAACAAAGTAAAGTAATTTACATGGCGTTATTCAATGACACGCAGGTCATGCAAAATAATAAAGACAACTCCTATGGCTCCTGCCGGTTGTTATACTCATCGACATGCAAGTCGTGATTCCTATTACAAGAATATGATCAATCTCATACATCACATATATCATTCATCACATCTTCTGGCCATATCACATCACATAGCACTTGCTGCAAAAACAAGTTAGATGTCCTCTAATTGTTGTTGCAAGTTTTTACGTGGTTTGTAGGTTTCTAGCAAGAACATTTTCTTACCTACGTATGACCACAACGTGATTTGCCAATTTCTATTTACCCTTCATAAGGACCCTTTTCATCGAATCCGTTCCGACTAAAGTAGGAGAGACAGACACCCGCTAGCCACCTTATGCAACTAGTGCATGTCAATCGGTGGAACCTGTCTCACGTAAGCGTACGTGTAAGGTCGGTCCGGGCCGCTTCATCCTACAATGCCGCCGAAACAAGAAACGACTAGTAGCGGCAAGAAGAATTGGCAAACTCAACGCCCACAACTGCTTTGTGTTCTACTCGTGCATAGTAACTACGCATAGACCTGGCTCATGATGCCACTGTTGGGAATCGTAGCATAATTTTAAAATTTTCCTACATTCACCAAGATGCATCTATGGAGTATACTAGCAACGAGGGGAAGGGAGTGCATCTACATACCCTTGTAGATCGCGAGCGGAAGCGTTCCAATGAACGTGGATGACGCAGTCGTACTCGCCGTGATCCAAATCACCGATGACCGAGTGCCGAACGGACGGCACCTCCGCGTTCAACACACGTACGGTGCAGCAACGTCTCCTCCTTCTTGATCCAGCAAGGGGGAAGGAGAGGTAGATGGAGATCCAGCAGCACGACGGCGTGGTGGTGGATGTAGCGGGTCTCGGCAGGGCTTCGATAAGCTTCTGCGAGAGAGAGAGAGGTGTTGCAGGGGAGGAGGGAGGCGCCCAAGGCTGTTGTGTGCTGCCCTCCCTCCCCCCCCTTTATATAGGCCCCCTGGGGGGGCGCCGGCCCTGGAGATCAGATCCAAAGGGGGGGCGGCGGCCAAGTGGGGGGAAGGGGTGCCTTGCCCCCCAAGGCAAGGGGGAACTCCCCCCCCCTAGGGTTCCCAACCCTAGGCGCATGGGGGGAGGCCCAAGGGGGGCGCCCCAGCCCACTAAGGGCTGGTTCCCTTCCACTTTCAGCCCACGGGGCCCTCCGGGATAGGTGGCCCCACCCGGTGGACCCCCGGGACCCTTCCGGTGGTCCCGGTACAATACCGGTAACCCCCGAAACTTTCCCGGCGGCCGAAAATGGACTTCCTATATATAATTCTTCACCTCCGGACCATTCCGGAACCTCTCGTGACGTCCGGGATCTCATCCGGGACTTCGAACAACTTTCGGGTTTCCGCATACATATATCTCTACAACCCTAGCGTCACCGGACCTTAAGTGTGTAGACCCTACGGGTTCGGGAGAGTAGAGGATAGTTCTCAGCATAGATAGATAAAAAAATCGATTATTCAACTACTCCTCGTCGTCCGACTCCTCCTCGCTGATGTCCTCCTCCGACGTCTGACTATAGGCGTGAAGATACCGATCATCGTCGGATTCCCAGGGCGACGCTGCTCCTAGCCTCATGTTGAATTGAGCATCCGCTTTTTGCCTACGCTTGTCCTCGCGATAGGCGGCTCGCTCCGCCCTCCTCTTATCCCTCTCCGCCCTCCTTTGCTCATAGAACTCGCGCTTGTTGATGATGTCCTGCGGGAAGCGTTGGCGCCACAACGCCATGGCTTCCTCGTCCGTCTCGGCGATGCCGAGACGGTGCTCCCGCCTCCGGTTGTCGTGACGATCCTCGTCGGTGATAAGCCGCGGCAGAGGCGCGAGCTCCTGTGCCCGCTCCCGCGTCAGCACGTTGGGGAAGTTCAATGTTCTATGAGGCCACCGGAGGCGCCACGCCGCCGCGTCGTACGCGCGGGCGGCCTCGTTGGCAGTGTCGAAATTGCCGAGGCCGAGGCGCATCCCGCGGAACCGGATCTCGGCGGAGAAGCCGCCGGAGGGGCGCGCGCGGACGCCGCGGTATCCCCAAGTTTCCCGGCGACGCGGCGGCATGGTGGCGCGGCGGCGATGGGGCGAGAAAGAGCGGGGATAAAGCGGTCGCGAGGCACAGAGCGGGGAGAGAGCGGTGGCAAGGCACAGAGCGGTGGGAGGGCGTTGGATTTTATAAAGCGCGCCGGACGCCGCGCGCCAAAACTAGCGCACGCCCGGCCGCTTTTTTCCGCGCGCGCAATCCTTTCCCGACGTCTCTGCTATCTCTATTCTCTTCTCTACTTTTATATTTATATTTATTTAATATTTATCTCTACTTCTCTACTCTCTATTTTTTTTTCTACTTTTTCCCTACTCTTATAAAAAACAGAGTTGGTGATGATGGTGTTCCTGCCATCCTGCAATATAGGCCATCCGATTTATATCCGACAGATAGGAAGGAAATTGTGGCAATTTTGCAAAAAGATACCCACACCCCTCTCCGCATTTGCAAATAAGGCATTCCCTCGTTCATCCTTTTCTCCCACAAGATAAACTACTCATACAAATGCATCTTGATGCGTGCAACGCATGGGCATCTTGCTAGTTCTAAAAAACTATCCATCATTTGCCACACTACTAGTTGCAGATGAAATACCTACCCAAGCATAGCGCGATACAGGAGCGACGCACAATTACAAGCTGATATTCTGTTGGACAATGGAGGCTATAACCAATTACTTTTACGGGAACAATAGCACCCAGGAAATTTGAAGGGTAGGTATGAACAAAATTGGAACTGCACATGTACTGCTAAGTGATTCAATACACACATTACCAATCGAGGAGGAGAACGATGGTCGCGGCGGCCTCTGTGAGTCATGGTCGGCAACGGGAGTCAGTTCATTGTCCACGACGGTGGTGCTTCTGCGCTTGGCGTCGGCTTCCAGGAAGCAGATCCGAGACCGTGGAAGACGATGCCGGGGAAGAGGCTCCGTGTACGACGACGATGGTGGACCGGCTCCAGTGCGGTGTACGAGGTCGTCGATGAGGCAGATGCGCTACGGTGGACGAGTGCGCCGATGTAGAAGGGGAGGAGCACAAAGGTTGCGGTGCCATGGAGAAGTCTATTTTGCGGTGGGGATAGAAAATGGGGAGTATTCAGGTGTACTACTCTGGGTGCCGGGGTGGGGTTGGCTGGGTAGGGTGAACCTGAAGTTACGAAAACAGCCCCCTACCAACCGTCATCCGTAGGCCTGTTCCGAAGGCTATGATGGTAACTTCCCACTGCTCGAATCAGGGTCGCGGGAGATTTTCCCGCCGACCTCAAAATTTTGTGACACTGAACTCCCCGTATGGCGTGTTGGGTGATTCGGCTAAGCAACTAGCGAGTAGTACTAGTAAACTCTGCATATTAGGTTTGACCGAAGTCAAACTTCCTAAAGTTTGACCAAGTTTATAGAAAAATATAAACATTTACCATAACAGATATGTATGATGTGAAAGTACATTCAATAATGAATCTAATGGTATTTATTTGTTATTGTATATGTTAATATTTTTTGTTATAAACTTTCTGAGAGTTTACAAAACTTGACTTTGACCAATGCTAATACGCAGAGTTAAATAAAAAACGGAGGGTGTACACATTTGTTTTCTTAGTATGTAGTGAATTAATCATTTGTTGAAATTGTGAAATAAATATATTAGGCTACTGACTTCGAATGTAATGGTCTATACAATTCAATAGTTACAATCATTGTCGAATTCCAAGATGTATACGAGGTCTATAGTACTTCACAACATTCTCAAACTCGCATAATCCCAGTCAAATGACAATCAAAATGCATTTCATAGTTATTACTTTGTAGGATGCAACAAAACCACAATAACTCTACATCAACCATTATAAAAGCAACATTTTGAACATATCCCGATGTGTGAATGAAACGTGCAGAGAGAGCTTGCAAAGATGGAGCAGATAGAGAGGGAAAGATTGTATGTATGTGGATGAGAGAGTAGGAGACAAACCTAACGAAACAGAAAGAGGGAGATAGAGAGAGAAAGAGAGAGGAAGAAGTTAGGTCTGTGAGAAAGATGGAGACATGTAATATACGTGAGATGTGTGTGCATCCGGATTCTGTACACGTGGAAGGAGAAGCGACAACAGGTTTGATGAGAGAGCTGGAAAAACATGGACGAGAGGGGAAGGATCTCGTGGGTTGAGGGATTGATAAATTTGTGCGGTGGAGAGAGGGATTGGTAATTTTGTGCGAGAGAGAGGGTGGGGGGAGGAGTCAATCAGCCGTCGTCACATCATCCTGCTTCCAAATGGCCCCGCATTCTCTAGCGCAGTACGGTCGCCGTCTTCGATCTCCTCGATGCCCTCTTTGAAGATTGAGGTGTTGTGCATGCTGGGGTGCGAAGAAGCACAAGCGAGAGTGGTCGCCATATAACCTTGGATGGGGATGAATTGTGTGCTCGGGGGAGGGGGTGTGTGTATGATGTGTGCTGTCTCTGTGTGTGTGTGTGTGTGTGTGTGTGTGTGTGTCAGATATTGAGAGAAAACAAACCTAAGGAGAGAAATGTGTGTGTATGTGACGGAAAGCTACTTGCTAAACAGGGTATTCATGAAGAGATTGTGCGTGCGAGATAGAGAGCGATGTGCGGGCCTTGAGGTGGGCAGGGGCCGGGTGAGGGTGTCAAAATGTGCGCGTTGATGCATGTGTTACATGCGATCGTGCGAGGGACGGACGAATCGAGAGAGATGGTTGTTGTGTTACGGATGCTCCTCCCTCTCTCTCTCTCTCTCTCTCTCTCTCTCTCTCTCTCTCTCGCACACACACACAAGTAAAATAGAAGACCGTTCTCTCATGTATACACAATGTATCGGCATCTATCTATGTCTCACTCATGCATGATCATTTGCACATTCGCACCTCTCTATGTTCTCTCATGTATACACAACGTATCGGCATCTGTCTATGTCTCACTCATGCATGATCATTTGCACATTCACACCTCTCTATGTCTCTATCACACGCACACCGTCTCCACATTGCCCTTCCGCCACAACACACATATGGACACATACACACGTTCTCTCTCAGTCACAAACACAGGGGCTGTTTGGTTTGAGACTAAGGGGCTGTTTGGTTTGTGACTATGGTTGCCACATCTTGCCACACCTAAGGTTAGGCAACTTTGACCAATTTAGGAGGGTGTTTGGTTCAAGCCTTACCTTAGGCAATATACTTTTTGCCACACTAGGGCCCCGCATGACATACACTCACAAAGTGTGGCAAGATTCCCTTAGGCTTGCCAACTTGTGGCTCTCAGGGGCTGTTTGGTTCTAGGCCTAGCATTGCCACACTTTGCCACACATTTTTGCCAACATTGCCTAAGCTTAGTTCATTAAAATGAGAGCCACAAGTTGGCAAGCCTAAGGGAATCTTGCCACACTTTGTGAGTGTATGTCATGCGGGGCCCTAGTGTGGCAAAAAGTATATTGCCTAAGGTAAGGCTTGAACCAAACACCCTCCTAAATTGGTCAAAGTTGCCTAACCTTAGGTGTGGCAAGATGTGGCAACCATAGTCACAAACCAAACAGCCCCTTACGGGCTGTTTGGTTTTAGGCCTAGGAATGCCACATTTTGCCACACAATTTTTGCCACACTTGGCTAAGGTTAGTTCTTTAAAATGAGGGGCTGTTTGGTTTGTGACTAACTTTGCCAAAGGTTGCCACACCTAAGGTTAGGCAAGTTTGACTAACTTAGGTGAGTGTTTGGTTCAAGCCATACCTTAGGCAAGCCACACTTGAGCCCCACATGGCATACACACAAAAAGTATGGCAAGATTCCCTTAGGCTTGCCAACTTGTGGCTCTCATTTTAATGAACTAAGCTTAGGCAAGGTTGGCAAAAATGTGTGGCAAAGTGTGGCAATGCTAGGTCTAGAACCAAACAGCCCCTAAGTTTGCCTAAGGTTGCCACACCTAAGGTTAGCCAAGTTTGACCAACTTAGGTGGGTGTTTGGTTCAAGCCACACCTTAGGCAAGCCACATTAGGGTCCCACATTACATACACTCAAAAAGTGTGGCAAGATTCCCATAGGCTTGCCAACTTGTGGCTCTCATTTTGAAGAACTAACCTTAGGCAAGTGTGGCAACATTGTCTCTATGACAAGTGGGCCATAGGGGCAATAAAGTGTGGCAAGCCAAAGTGTGGCAAAAACCAAACACATGCCAACTAAACTGTGGCTGCCAAATTTTGGCTTGGCAAACGGTGGCTGGGAACCAAACAGCCCCAAAATCAGTATTAAAAAAACTAGGGCGCACCTAAAACGTCCAAATCCAAATAAACACAAACTGGAGCTAAATTCAAATATATGGAAATATTGTAGCGTCAAGAACTTTTCCCGAAAAAAAAGTTGAGTAATATTCGGGGATTGTTTTCACACACACAAAAAGGTTCGGTGGATGTCCTTCGAGCGCGACACGGTGACGCACCCTTCGATCGACCGCGCGGCTGCAGTTCACGCGCTTGCACAGGATTCCGTATCATGGCTGTGGTAACTAATAAAAGCGCTCCCTAAGTCTAATGTTTACGTGTACTAGTACGGTTTTCTTTTAAGTTTGACCAACCCTATATAAAACTAAACTAAGCTCCCATATGCGCACTCATCAATATGCCGCCGCCGTTGCGCATGCCGGCGCCTGCCTGCTCCGGCCAACAATTTCTCGCCCATCACCGCCGTGTCGCCGCCAAGCCGAAGGCTCGCCCGCTCACGTCATCTGCAATCCCTCCTCGCGATGCCGCCGCGCTGCCAAGCACGCGAGCAGCTGGTGGAGCCGCGTCTATGCACGCAACGTACGAAGAGGAGGACGAGCGCATGCTCCAGCACGTCGGTGAGGAGGAACTAGCGTGTCATTGTCGTCTTCGCCCGCGCGGAGGAGGCGCGCATGGTGGCTGTCGCGGCGGAAGCTGGTCGCGCGCGCGCCGAGCCCGCAAACCGGGTGCGGACGCGGAATCTACCTTCGAGACCTTGAATGCCACGTGGATCCTACAATCTGAAGGAGCAATTTGGGTCAGTCGACTCTTGTGAGCCGCTTGATGCAACATGGATGGCTAGAAGGGCTTCTTCAACCTCCGAAATAGATGCACAGTTCATCTTCTCAGCCCGCCACACGCCTACCCGCCTGCCGCCGCCGCCGCGCCCTCCCCTGAACCGCCTGCCACCGCCATGCTCCCCCCACCCCCGCCATCCGTTTAACCCCGGGCACGATCCATTTTTTCCGGCGAACTGCATTCCACACCCAACACTCATAAGATAGATCATGGGCACCCTGCCGTCTTCTTCCTTCACTCCGTCGAACTTCTTTCACAAATCGACTGACCCAAATTATACTACTAGTACGAACGTATTAACGACAGTAGGAACACGAAGATACGAGCAGTAGAACAAACTGCAATAAGAACAGTAGTAAGACATAGTACTAGTACTACTGTACGTACTAAACAGTTCAAATAACGAGAAAGAACATAAACATAGTTCTGCTGGGGCCTCGGCACAACACACCCTTGAAAATAAACTAAGCAACTAGTCCGCTTAACACCGCAGTAGAACTAGCATGAGCGACGGCACTGCCACCTACTCGGAGTCTGAGTCCACGTCCTCGACTTCGTCCTCGTCCCTCTTCCTCTTCGCCGGCGCTTCTTTGCTTGAACCGGACACTGGGCTCTGCTTCTTCATCCAACCCTTGTAGATATTTAAACAAAGGTAGGCATCCATTGCTGCGTACAGGATGTGATCTTCATCTAATGTCTTTGACTCCCATGCATGATGAAACTCGTGATGAGGTTTCTTCAGTTTAGCGTACGAACGGTCAATCATGGCTGCTGCCAGGGTCAGCATTGAAGGCTGAGAGGAGGACACCGGCCCTTCCTTCTGGAGGTCGAAGGGGTCGCCTACAACGAGGCCTATCTGACCCAGGATTTCCTTGTCGTTCCTAAAGTCTATAGTAAGGAATTTGACTCGGCCGCCCTTGAGGAACTTCTTAAATTCCTCGCACTCAATGTTGGCATGACATATTTGGTAGACCAAGCATAAGTCATGCACGCAAACCTGGATCACGGCGGGCTTCTTCTTCTCTGCCTCCTTTAGTTTCTTCTCGCTTCCCAGGACTGTGGTGTACTCAACATCTAACCAGCGACCCACTCATCATTTGAGTTTTCGAACATGCATTTGAAGCGAGCAAGGCATTCTTTCACCATTGCGGAAGAACGGGCGTTGATGACGTCGAACTCATCACCGGTGATGGTTCTAACGTTGTACTCACCGCCGATCATGGAGATTTGGGACGCCATGGATTTGGGAGGTGGGTTAGGATTAGTGGAACTGCCGTAATGTGGAAGGACGGGACGACTAGGAGCGAACTTTTGTAAGGTACTGTACTAGTCGAAGACGGGGACGAGTAGGGCGTGCGAACGGCGTGGGGTTGCTGGCTTGCCCGGTGGATAAACGGCTGCAAGCCCCCAAAGAGTTCTCGAGAACTATGCGGGACCCACTAGATGTCATGTCTACTAGACCCATATCATAGGCCTGAAGGCATAGCTTCTGCCTGTTCGCGCGCCATGCCGGCTTGTGTGTAACTTCAATTAATTCCGTCAACCGTCGTGCCACCCACGACCTTCGCCTCCCTCGCGCGGTCGCGCCCTTTGAGACTTCGACCGGCTATAAATGAGCAATTTTTTTTGCGTACTCCGCATGCATGATACTCCCTCTGGTCCTTTTTACTTCCGTCAACCGTTTATACTAAAAATATCAATATCTACAATACTGATTATAATGAGTAGTATAAAGCACCTCTTGGGTGGGTTAGATTTTTTTGGGTTAGTTGAGTTCAAACTAACCCAAACTAACTGTAACACATGGATCCAAACAGGGCCAAGGTTAGCTATTAGAGTACTACTACCTCCCTTCTAGTTTAAAGGGCTCGATTCAAAATTTTGACCTACTCTTAGCAAGATAGGGGCGGTGGAATAGTTTTTGTATTTCTTCACAAAAAATGTGTTTACCAATGCATGCATGAACACTAGTTACTCTAACCCCCCTCTCTTCTTTAATTCTTTGCCACATTAGCATGTTTGCTATTCCCGTGTGCATGATACCAGCTAAGATACCACCATTATGGCCAGCCTTAATCACCGCATGCAATAATTTAGTGCACCTTGAAATATGAACATGAGTGGGGCGTGTATGTTTTTAATGACTTGAGACTATACCTAGCCCGGCATGCAAGATGAGATTCATTATGCACCGTTCCCATTACCTGCAGGAAGCCCGTTCGTCTCCAAATCTTTTCCTCTCCATGTGTGGAAACAATATGCCTGCCAAACTCTCCTTCTCCCTCCGGTGGTCCCACCACTCCACCCCGTGTGGAAAAAAATCTGCATGCCTGACTCTCCTCCCCCCGCGCTCGTCCAATCCGTTGTGACCAGCAATATTTCCACCCCTTCCCTCCCCTGTAATTTACTCCAACAAATATGCCCACGTAGTTGTTACTTAACTGCAGGTGCATTGGTTCACTGACATATGGGCCCGACAGGGGTCTGGCCCACATGTCAGTGACGCAACTGGACCTGCAGTTAAGTCAATGCAGCTCAGTCCATATCTTAAGTAGGTGTGCCATTGCTCGCTATAAATATTGTGCCTCCCACGACATGGGTATCTCCTCCCCCTCACGTTCACGTTCATCGCTATCTCCTCCCCTCCCTCTCACGTCGACCACCATGGCATCGCCCCTCCCAAGCCCTAGGCGCCCCTCGCTGCACCGCGCGAACGGTCACGTGTCGCCGTTCCGTTCCTCGCCGCCACTAGTCGAGGAGGACGCGTCGGCATTCCGTTCCTCGCCGCGAGGTGACGCTTCGTCATTCCGTTCCTCGCCGCCACTAGTGGAGGAGGACGCGTTGGCGTTCCGCTCCTCGCTGCGATGCGACGCGTCACCGTTCCGTTCTTCACCGACACTAGTCGAGGAGGACGCGTCGGTGTTCCGCTCCTCGCCGCGACACGTCGAGGTGGACGCGTCTGTTGGAAATATGCCCTAGAGGCAATAATAAATGGTTATTATTATATTTATTTGTTCATGGTAATTGTCTATTATTCATGCTATAATTGTATTGTCCGGAAATCGTAATACATGTGTGAATACATAGACCACAAAGTGTCCCTAGTAAGACTCTAGTTGACTAGCTCGTTGATCAACAGATAGTCATGGTTTCCTGGCTATGGACATTGGATGGCATTGATAACGGGATCACATCATTAGGAGAATGATGTGATGGACAAGACCCAATCCTAAGCATAGCATAAAAGATCGTGTAGTTTCGTTTGCTAGAGCTTTTCCAATGTCAAGTATCTTTTCCTTAGACCATGAGATCGTGCAACTCCCGGATACCGTAGGAGTGCTTTGGGTGTGCCAAACGTCACAACGTAACTGGGTGACTATAAAGGTGCACTACGGGTATCTCCGAAAGTGTCTGTTGGGTTGGCACGGATCGAGACTAGGATTTGTCACTCCGTGTGACGGAGAGGTATCTCTGGGCCCACTCGGTAATGCATCATCATAATGAGCTCAATGTGACTAAGGCGTTAGTCACGGGATCATGCATTGCGGTACGAGTAAAGAGACTTGCCGGTAACGAGATTGAACAAGGTATTGGGATACCGACGATCGAATCTCGGGCAAGTAACATACCGTTTGACAAAGGGAATTGCATACAGATTGATTGAATCCTCGACACCGTGGTTCATCTGATGAGATCATCGTGGAACATGTGGGAGCCAACATGGGTATCCAGATCCCGCTGTTGGTTATTGACCGGAGAGGCGTCTCGGTCATGTCTATCTCTACTTCTCAATCTCAGCACTGTAAACGCTTTTTTAAAGCGCCGCGCGTTGCGATTCTGTTGGAGATGCTCTAACATGGCAGACGAATGCTTTAATGTTGCCCACAAGATGCGCGAGTATTACTAGTAGTATATTTTTCTTGCCATGTTGAGATTTTAAAACCACGAGTGCGAACATGCAGAGGAGCAATGAAGACCAAACACGGGATATTGGGGATATCTTCAAGGAGCATGGCAAGTTAAAGAGAAGATGCACCGAACCTGTAAAACGAGCTTTGGTAAGTAACACCCTTTCAATTACTTTCGTTTAGCCTCGTGTTCTTCGATGTGTATATGTTGTAGTTTCTGTTTCTCTTAAGCCTTGTGTTCTTCGATGTGTCATAAGAAGAGTCTTAATCGTCCTAATGCTTTCGTTTTTAGCTTGATGTAGGAAGTTGGTGTTCTCACCTTGTAGTCTGTTTTTATATTTTTTTCCTTTTGAATTCACTTCTCCCAGTTCTGTTTATCTGGCTTCTACTAAATGGATCTGGGTTGCTCTAAGTAATTATCTAAAAAAGAAGTAACTTCATGTCAGGATGCAGTTCCTGCGAGGAGGGAAGTATGGTCAACCTCGAGATCATGTTTCCAGAATGAGGCTAGATTACACACAAGGTGCTAGTTCCCTAATGATGCTAGATTAGACACAAGGTGCAAATTCCCAGATGATGCTGGATTACACACAAGCCAGGTGGATTCGTCAGCTATTCGTGTCCTCATGGCTCTAGTAAAGGCTGATAGAAAGCGTGCAGCAGCCCTTGAGAATGTAGCTGAGTACCTGAAGAAGCGAAAAGAGCAACCAGGTGCTCTCTTCACCCATGCCAAAGAAGAGATGGAAGAAGCCAGAAATAAGCTAGCAGAGGCAAAGCAGGCTAGGCGTCTCCTGCTATCTAAAACTGTTGTCCATACAAAATTTCCTTCATAGTAGCTAGGTTCAAATGTTTATCCAGTCAGCATGCATGTTGTGATGTCCGTGCATCTACTGATGTGGCACAAAATATTTTTTCGGGTCATGTAATAACAGCAATTACTTTCCAAACAATAACAGACGAAGCATTGGACATGGTATAGTTCACGCGCAAGCCCGACATTCCAAGTTCAACTTCCACATCAAACTCATGTTCACAGATATCTCCACATTCATACGTAATGTCCACAACCATGATTCACTTCAAAGCCAAAAAAAATTTGAGGAGAGTTATGAATAAAGAAAAACCTCTAGTTCCTGCTACCAGTGCGAGCACAACAAGTCAAGACCATGCGTAATTAATTATATTTTGGTCACTTTTTGTGTTCTAAAATGCTGGCCGGCTCGCGAAAGGACGTGTTGCCGGCACACGCGCGGATTCAATGAAGGCAGGCGGGGCAGTCTGAAGCCGGTTGCATGCGGCGAGGAGGCGTGTTCAGTCGGGCCTGCAGCGAGTGGGGCCCTCTTGGCCGGCGCGCCGGTTCAATGCCTGCGCTATGAGGCTGGTCATAGTGGGGAGTAACTTAGACTAGTGTCATATGCATGACACTAGTCTAAGTTACTACCTTCATAAAGCTGGGGAAGCCGCCAAAAGAACTGGCCCTAGGAGTAGTAGCTAGGGATACTAGGAGTAGTAGCTAGGGATCGAGTGTGCGAGATGAACCGGAGAAAGTAAATGCAGAGAGATGAAATGCAAAAAAGACGGAGGGATGTGATGGTTGCTTGTCCGTTTATTTTACCAGGCCACTTATTACTGGGAGTGGTTGGGTTTTGTGATATGACGGCTTTACTGCCGCGCCATGAGCGGGGTGAGACTCCCGTGCAGCGCCGCCCTCTACACTAGTACGACTACATCGGTCGTGGTTTATCCCCCATTGAATTTGACTGAAGATTTAACTGACAAAATATTAGTGCATGTCAACAAAAACAATATCGTTGGATTCATATTTGAACATAGTTTTCAATGATACTCCTATAATTTTAGGTTACATGCATCATCATTTATCGTACTATATATAATGTTAGTACAATTTTTGGTCGTACTAATCTATAATAAGGTGCCCGTGCGTTGCACGGAAGAGTGAAATGCATTGATCGGGGAGTTGTTTATTTTGATAAAGGATGTGGGGGTCATCTCATGTGTAACGGGTATCGATAGGTTTGTTCTGATATTATTTCATCACTAGAGCTCACAAACATCCGGGTGAAATAGATAAAAAAAGTATCTTTTGCAAACAAAAGCGTTCAACTGTTCAACCTGCATCCAAAACTTGTGAAGAAATAACTCTTATTGTGCTTTGCATGAAATGATCTTCAAGAATTAGTTTTTGAGTATCCATTGTTATACATGTTGGCTACAGATGACATGGCACTTTCTTATAGTCAACAGTTGGCTATACTATTTAAGTATTAACCATGCCCTTATACACCTAGACGGAGGGATTAAATCAAGATGACTTGGAAGGGGGCAGAGGATAGGTAAGAAATGGTTCATCATAAGTCTTTCACCAGTACTGTAGTAAAAATTCATACATGGAAGATTCTAGACTAAACCATAAATGGATACACTTTTATTCACGTGCGATACCCTAATAGAGCAAGATCATGCATGGAAGTCTCCACATGCTTAGACAGCGGATTACATTGAGCGAAGACTAATGATCAACATTTAACTTGATAATGCAGATGTCCAGGTGAACCTCCTTGGAGTCCCCGTGCACATCGTTGGGGTTCAAATAACACCGTGCACTTTCCATGTCCACATCGGCGGGAAAGTCCCAGCTCGGCAGAGTCCAAGTATGCTTGGCGTAGCTAGTGTCGCCGCCCACATACCTTCGAGGGGTAGTAATAGTGAGCACACACCCGTACATCGGCCTCGTGTCAGTGTCAACATCAGTGGCGTCGCCCCTGACGCACACTACAGAGATGTGGAGGCGGCCTGCGCGGGCCTCGCCGGTGGCCACGATCAAGAGGAAGACGCTGCCGTCCTCCTCCGAGACTAGCAGGCGGCGCTGATCCTCCAACGACTCCGGCATGGTGAACGGGTAGCACGTCTCGTACTTGATGTTCTTCGCCAAGGGCCAGTAGTGATTGCCGCACGCATGCGTCAGGTGATGCATGATGTCTGCCGGCGAGCCCCAAAACGGCACCGGGCACTCATAGCAGTAGACGAAGGGCTCCTTGGAGACATCGACCAGGCCGTCCATGAAACGGGAGTGGCTATAGGGGACATTCCGCCAGTTGAATATATGAGCAAGTTACTACGAGATTTAGTCCGAATAAGCACAAAATAAATCATGACGGCTATAACAGAGATTAAACTAATCATGTGGACTAGCATAGTAGATGAACAGATCGAATCTAGGACACAGACTAGAAACATGAATTCTACCACGATTTCGAACAGGAAGGACAGAAACACATACGGTGCAACGGGAGCAGCACCATTGGCGTTGAGGTTGTCGCGCATGTCATTGAGGAAGAGGTTGCCGAGGTCGGGGAAGAAGTCGTCGTCGGTGAAGTCGTCGCTGCAAGCAGTCGCGAGAGTGCGCTCCCCAAATTTCAACAGCGCCCGCCGAATGGAGCGCGGGAGGGAGTGGCTGTAGGGGACGTTGCGGCTGTCGAATGGAGCGCAGGAGTAGCCCACGAAGCAGTAGATGGTGCTCCTCCCTAGTCTCTATTCTTATCTCTATCTCTACTACTCTTCTTTGTTTTTTATAATATACTAGTTGTAGTTGTCAAATCGAATAGTACTGCGCCGTCCACTGCGCGCCCGGCTGAACACGCCTCCTCGCCTCCATCAAACCCCTCCGTTAAACCCGCATGCAAACCGAGAAACCTACTCCGGCCCGCGGGAGGAAATTTGCCGGTTGCCGTTGGAGAATAATAGAGTCACATCCAATCCATTTGAGTTAATTGCGTGTATGATTCTCCCTCTATAAAAAGTTAATTGCATCCTTAATATTGTATTCTAAGTACTCTATGGGTTCCACTGTCAGTACAGTGTACATGACTTGCAGGCTGGCTAAAGATTCGTACAGAAAGTTAAAAAGAAACAAATCCATGACTTGCAGGATTGGAGTTAGCACCGATGGCGGTTCGTAGTCGTTCCATGCTCGGGCATTGAAGTTTGTAACTACTTTAGATTAGAACATACTACTCCTCCGGTGCTAGTAGAAGAGCAGAGTCCTACTCCACTACTACTCTACTCAAGCAAGTTAGGTCATAGTAGCAGGTACTGTAGGGAGTACCAGTACTGTGATCACTCAAGCAAGTTGTCTAACTTCGATATGACCCTACGCTACTGGTATGTGTCTCGTAAATCAAGCGGCGTGCTGTAGTCATCATCACCTGTCCACTTCCCGCAGCACATATTCGCTTCTCCATCTTTGTCCGCTCTTCCATCCCTGCTAAGGTGCCTCCCCCTCGTCCAATCTTCCATCCCCGCTAAGGCGCCTCCCCCCCCCCTCGTCCGAAACCCAAGCACTAACAATGGCAGAACCGAGCAGCGTCAGCCGAAAGAGTGGCTGGAATTCGCTCCCCACAGAGATAATCAAGCTCATTGTTTCGCGTGTGGACAATCTCAGTACCATGCCGCTCGCCGCGTGCTCGTCGGGGCTGTACCGTTTACTCAAAGCCCTCAGGCCGGAGCTTTTTAAGCTAGCTCCTTGCTTGCTGATGCCACCTGATCTTCAGAAACGGTGTGTCACACAGCATAACGATCGTAGGGTGGCGAGCATCAACCCCCTTGACTGCGATCCGATCCCCGTCACCCTCAACTACATTAACGGTATGTACTGGGTCGGCATGAACACGTCTTGGATGGTGCTCGTCGACGGTTGCGGCAGCTGGATGCTCGTGGAGGTCTACACCCAGCGATTGATCCCCCTTCCTTCGATTAACACTGCACTGCTTTGGCGCCGCGGCCCAGAATACTCAGAATCTTACAGTAGCCAACATGATACCAAGTTTGATTTTCTCAAGGTTGTAATCTGCCAAGTGCCCACAAGATCTACGAATTATAAAGACTTCAGGCTAATTGCGTTCTTCAACTGTGGTCTCGCCTATCTGACAGGTCACTGCGGTAAGTGCATAAATCTGCACGTCCATCACAGGATCATACATCCTCCATTGTTCTCTGATGCCATTGAACATAAGGGCTTCATTTACGCTATCGACTCCTTCTATGGCTCGACGTATTGCTGGCCTACTCCAGTCATCGCTACAAATGGCTGTTACAGCAGTATGTTACTGTCCTATGATATCATGATGGCTTGCTTATATTACTGTCAACATTTACTGAAAAATATTCATGCTCATAACATGCTTTTCTTAAGATTAACTACATCAAGAGCCCTTTTTTATTTGACTCCAACTTTTTTTAGGGTTATTTGACTCCAACTTGATATGATGTTGTCGGCCGCCTGGTGTCCCTACCCTTCCTAATCCCAGAACCTTTCAAAGAAAAGTGGCATGGCAGTTGCAGGTGGTTCCTGTCTCGACCAGACAACGGCGAACGATTGATGATCGTTCGCATGTACCGATGTGTTGTTTCGCGGAATACAATCACAGTCACTGCAAGGTCTTTGAGCAGGATCCCAGCTTCTTTGGGCCTTCAGGAATTTTTGACTGGAGGTTGGTAAGTAGCCTTGGTACACGCTCTCTATTTGTCGGACTGAATTATCCGATTAACCAGGAGATAACCGACGGCAAGGATCATGATGGCAGCGCGGTTTCGTTCATCAAGCAAAACTGTGTGTACACAGTGTACCATGCGTCTCTGCATGCACCATACCCTGATATGTGCCGCCACGCTCTGCAGCCCAAAGTAGGAGAGAGGGTTGCAAGTATTAGACTTCGACCTGCTGGCTGGAGTTTTCCCCGTCAGGCACCCATCTGGTTCAAGCCGTCAGCCAATCTCCACAGCTTAATAAATAGTAACGTCTAACTGAGCCAGTTAGTTAGATGCGTACACTTGGTGTAGTATGATCTTTATTTACTTTGATGCATACACTTGTTCTTTTTGGTAGCCCTTTTGTAATGATGGCTGATGTTTGGTTTGGAAGAGAGAGCTGCGTCTTCACTTATCTGGCCTACTTACTGCTTCTGTTGCACCCCCAGCCCTGGTTGCTGATGCTGTTGTTTTCAATGTACAATCAGTAGTATATTTCGTCTGTTGGTTGAATAAATGTGTTGTTAGAACGACAAACACAATGTTTTGGAAGTCGTTGCACGGTTCGATCCTTTAGTGCCCCGTACCGTACGTAGCGCATACTATTTTTCGTACGGAACACATTTTCCACTTGTTGATAACATGCAGCCCACTGATGAAGGCCCAATAGAGAAGCCCATAATTAACTGGAAGGGAGGCTCTCACATGAATCCGGCCCAGGTACATGCTCATGGTCCCCTAAACATAAATAAATAAAGCTAAATGCTCATGCACCAGTTCTTTAAATTCACGATTTAACAGGAGGATATTATTTCCTATGATAGTGTCGTTACATTCAGTCGATATTATTCTTCGGCAAAGAGAGCGACCAGCCTTCTTTCTCCCAGCATTTTCTTCCTGCAACCAGCGGACCCATGCAAATCATAGTCAACGTCGTAAATAGATCCGGACCATTCTTATTTTTCAATAAGAATGTCCAACCCAGCCTAGCACATTGGCGAAAGCACTTTATCCTCCGCCTTGGTGCGCTCGCCGCAGCAGCACCGTCCGGCCCTGTCAACATAGTTTCTTTTTAAAACGGTCCCTGTCAACATAGTGAATCGGGAGAGGACTGTAGCTGTGAGTATGACAGTACGGACCCACCAGGTCCACTCCCGAACACAAGCAAGCGCCTCTTTTACTACTCAGATGAACCCCTCGTTTTTTTACTCTAATCCACCCTGCTGATATCTGGGACCCACATCATTTTCAATGTATAGTCAATTAACGATAGAATTGCACAACTTTTTTTAGTAGTAATTCGGAGGAGCAGGCTATAAACTGGGTTGTGCGGTCTCTGTGGCCCGTCTAACAACATGACCAGCCTAGCAGTTTTTTCTTTGGGAAAATAGGTAGCCCAGTATTTCTTTTTGAAGAATACCCAAGCTAGGCCTATTTGTTTTCTCCGACTTACTGGGCTGCAAATCTTTCAAGACGAGGAGGGATGCATTCCGGCCTGGCCAAGAGTATGGTCAGTGTCTGTTAAAAGTAATAGCAAAAGGGGTTGAAAATTCCAAAAAAAAGTATAGCAAATGGGATATTAGTTTCTTTTTTTGTTTTTGTTCTTCACTGATATCTTATACGTATTTCATTGGATTTAACATGACATAGTACTAATTTATTTTAAAATTTGTTTTAGTATGGCTACTAATTTTTGGATTAAGAATATTTTGTTCCCCAGCAAAAATTTGTGAATTTTCAAAATTTCCCACATATTTAGTTAATTTTTGACCCTGGTACTGACCAGAAAATGGGCAGCAATTCTAAAAATGGAAAACGGGCTGCAATAAATTCCATATGAATTAGAAAATGAGTAAAAATTATAAAAATAATAGCAAATGGGTTGTACACACCACAGATTTCGAGGCTGACTTGTTTACGCAAGGCTTTGTCAGTCAACACACGATTCTAGTAGCAGTGACTGTTGGATGTCCATCCAACGGCCGATGTGCTTCTTGAATCTCTGATATTCCTGCTCCAGCCGCCTAAACTAGCGCCGGCGAGACTGCCTGTTCCCTCCTCTTGTGGCCCGCTGTGATGCCGCGCAGGCTTTCCAGGCCCACCCTACTCCCTCCGCTGGCCTGGCCGCACGCAATCAACTGCCTCCTTATTACGTGAAAAAAATGATTCCTCCCACTGACATCTGGGGCGCACCGGTTGGGAGGCTGACCTATGGGCCTACTAAGTTGACGCGTACGCAGGACTTGTCAACTTAGTCAACAAACGATTCTAGCAGCAGTAACCGTTGGATTTGAATCGAACGGTCCTGCTGCTTCTTCAATCGCTGTTCTTCTTGCACCAGCCGCCCAAACCAGCGGCGGCGAGACCGCCTGCTCCTGCCTTCAGTGGCCGGCTATGCTGCCGTTGAGGCCTCATCGCCCCCTAGTACTCCCACCGTTAGCCAGGCCCTGCGGTGACGGCAGCCTCACACCGTAGCCGAACCAGTGAACCCTCATACTCCTCTCCGCGTGGGCATCCACTGCCGCGTCTTCCCTGGCTCCGTGTCGTCCCCTTCCTAGGCCTCGTCGTCGTCCACCGCCTTGGTGCTCTCGGCACGGTGTGGTCAATGTGGTCAACGACCAACTTCCATCGGAAGAGTACTGTACGTGGAGAGGCTGACAGCTGGGTCCACGGCCACAGCCCAGCTTTTTGTGATTTGCCAAGTAAGTCGCTTTGTCAGGCCTGTTGGGCTGCAAATCTTTCAAGACGAGGAGAGCTTTCATTCGGCTGGCCGAGAAAATGGCCTATCAGTAATGAGAAATGGGCGTACATTTTTAAAACACATCAAACCGGCAATTAGTTTCAAATTTCTTTTTTTTCATTTCGAGATTTTAAATTACATTAATTTTTATGCGTGGACAATTTGTTGGATTTTATATTGATATACATTTATTTTTAAAATTAGTTTGAATGTGACTCGAAATTTCGAGATTAAAAACAGTTTGAACCGCATCGAAATATGCAAAATTTCGTATAATTTTTTAACCGTGGCCACAATATGGGTTGTAATGCTAACAAAAAGAATATGGGCTCCAAAAAAACCTTAAGAATTAGCAAATGGCCTGTAAATTATTAGAAATAATGGCAGATCGGTTGTATGCTATTTTCCATAGATTTGAGGCTTTCCTAAAAAAAGGTTGACGCACAAGCAGTGACTGTTGGATGTCCATCCAACGGCGAGTCGTGCTTCTTCAATCTCTGCTCTTCCTGCTCCAGCCACTCAAACAAACGCCGGCGGGACTGCCTGCTCCCTCCTCCCTGCGGCCGGCTGTGCTGCCGTGCAGGCCTCACCGCCCCATCGTACTCCCATCGCTGGCCTAGCCATCCCTCTACTCACCCACACCTACTGTTATTCTCCGGCGACGGCAGAGAACCAGTAAACCCTCGTACAGTCGTACTCCCCTCTGCGTGGGAAACAACTGCCGAGTCTTCCCTGCCTCCGTGTCGTTCCCTTCCTAGGCATCGCCGTCGTCCACCGCCCTGGTGCTCTCGGCGCGGCCTGGTCAACGTGGTCAACGACCGACTTGCATCTGAAGTGGACTGTACGTGGAGAGGCCGACAGCTGTGTCCAGGCCGCACGCAAGGAAATGCCTCCTTATTACGCGCAAAATAATGATTCCTCCACCTGCCATCAGGGACCCACCGAAAGGGCCTCTGTATTTCGCGAAAAAACGTTACCGCCGCTGACAACTCGGACCCACCAGCTATATTTCGCATGCAAGGAAGTGCCTCCTTATTACGCACAAAAAAATGAATACTCCCCCTGCTAGTTGGGACCCAGTATAGTGGCAGGCTGACTTGTGGGCCTACTAAGTTGACGGGGACGGAGGGCTTTGTCAACTTAGTCAATATGCATGATTCTAGCTCCAGTGACCATACGATGTCCATCCAACGGCCGTAGTGCTTCTTCAACCTCTGGTCTTCTTGCTCCAGCCGCCCAAACCAGCGCCGGTCGTGCCTCGTGCTCGTGCCTCCCATGGCCGGCTACGATACGGCGGAGGCCTCACCGCCCCCTACTACTCCCACCGCTGGCTAGGCCATCCCTCTACTCACCCACACCCCCTGTTATTCTGCGGCGACGGCAGCCTCACACCGTAGCGTACCAGTGAACCCTCGTACTCCTCTACGCGTGGGCATCCACTGCCGCGTCTTCCCCGGCTCCGCGTCGTCCCCTTCCTAGGCCTCGCCCTCGTCCACCACCCTGGTGCTCTCGGCGCGGCGTGGTCAACATGGTCAAGGAACGGCTTCCATCGGACGTGGACTGTACGTGGAGAGGCTGACAGCTGGGTCCACGGCCGCAGCAAGGAAGTGCCTCCTTATTACGCGCAAAATAATTATTCCTCCACCTGACAGCGGGGACCCACCGGACGGACCACCGTATTTCGCGAAAAAAACGTTTCCCCCTGACTGCTGGGACCAACCAGCTACATCTTCGCACGCAAGGAAGTGCCTGACAGTCGGGACCCACCTGGTCGAAGCGTACGTAGCGTTGTCATTCTGGTCGCGAACGTGTATGTACATACTGGTCGAGGCACGCACGTGTCGTAGTAGAGGCGCGCACGTAGCATGTACACGTACGTACAGCGGCCAGGGTGCAAGAAAGTAAACACAGCCACGTACGTACATACGGGCGGGGTCTCGAACGCCTACTCGCACGTACGTATGGCTAGGGCTCGTGTACATGGCTGGGTCGGAACGGAGAAACAGCGTCGTCGTCGTGTTTATGGGGAGGCAACGGAATGCGTCGTGTTCATCGGGAGGAAACGGAACGCGTGGGAGCCAACCGGCTTGGACGGAACAGCCGATGGAAACGAGGCCCGGCGTACCGCAGAACGGAGGAAACGGCCTTGTGTTCGACCGGCCATGTTCGAAACGGGATCCTGTTCATCGGGAGGGGTCTGGCGTACCGCAAAACGGAGGAAACGGACCTCCTACGGTCGAAACGGGGGTCCTGTTGATCGGGAGGGGTGTGGCGTACCGCAAAATGGAGGAAACGGACTTGTGTTGGAGCGCTACGGTCGAAACGGGGGTCCTGTTCATCGGGAGGGGTGTGGCGTACCGCAAAACGGGACTCCACGGGATACTGTTCATCTCCACCGTCGAACCCCTCCAGCCTCCACGGCCTACTGTTCATCCACCGTCGACCTCCTCCAGCCTCCACCCGCGACTGTTCATCCGCGGGCTCCTGTTCATCCAGCCTCCACCGCGCGCTACTCCACCGGCTACTGTTCAACCAGCCCCCTCCACGGGCTCTTGTTCAACCACCCCTCCACGGGCTACTATTCATATAGCCCTCCACCGTCTACTGTTCATCCTGCCCTCCACGGGGTGGTCCTGTTCATCCTGCCCTCCACGGGGTCCTGTTCATCCAGCCCCAACCGGCTCGAACGATCAGGGTCCTGTTCATCCAACCCCACCGGGAACTGCTCATACAAACCCCCCAGCAACACTCATTGTTCATCCAGAGGCAACGCGACGGGGTCCTGTTCATCCACCCCCACCGGGAACTGTTCATCCAACCCCCCCCCCCCCGCAACGCTCACTGTTCATCAGAGGCAGCATCGATCGGCTTCAGTTAGCAGCAGTAGTGAAGGAATCGCTCGATCGGGTTCAGTTAACAACCATTGATTGATCGCTCGGGTTTAGTAACGCGTAGCCTGCAGTGCAATCACTCGGGTTCAGTTAGAGCCCAACGCCTCGCTCGAGTTCAGTTAGAGCCCAACGCCTCGCACACACGCGCATACGTACGAGAGAAACGTGCATCGCTCGGCCCCCGGCCACCCACCGTAAACGGGGACTCCCCGATATTTTCCGCGCCCTCGCTTCTACCACGGTTTTTTCCATCATGGACGGCCCAAAGAATGTCATGCAGCTGCGTCTCCGGCCCGCCCAGGACGAAAACCCCGTTTTTTGTCATGATTTTTTGTCATAGAAGTAGGACCCAACCACATCTATGATGATACCGTGTTTTGTCACAATTATTGTCATAGAAGTGTCATAAGTATGACAGAAAAGGTTTTCGTTCGGCCCAAAATGTCACGGATGTGTCTTTTTTTTGTAGTGACGCAAAGCCTATCTGCTCGACTTCTATTGGTTTCGATAGGGGTAGGTTTGTAATTTCACTCGAACGTGACATAACCGCCTCTCACCCGGATTCATACACGGTGGGCGCCAAAACACAGTGTGTCATCGGCCAAAATCGACTCCCTCCCTGATTCATACACGGTGGGCACCAAAAACAAACTCTCGTCGGCAAATATTCGGTGTATGCGAGATTACCGTCCTATCCCCAACCGACTAATATTGCTGTGATGTAGGAAATTTGAAACGGGGGCCAAGTTTGTAAATTTCCTCGCATTTGAGACAAGCGCGCCCTGAAGACATGGTTCCCCCCTTCCTCTCCACCTCCATTTCCCCATTCGTACTCCGTGGGCGCCAAAACACCCTCTCCACCCTAGCCTCCTCCGTCCGCCACCCCATCCACCGCCGTCCTCCTCCACCATGCCGGAGCTGATACCCCAACGCCGCCGTCCATTACAAGAGATCGACCTCTCTCATCCACGGCTTCGGACCGGGATCCTTGCATCCCGTCCTCTCGCTTCATCCCCGCCGTCGTCCACCTTGACGGCGCCGCTCCTACGACCGTCTCGTCCACCGCGCCCCGCCGCCATCGTCTACCCTCCTAGATCTACTTTCACGCTGCCGACAGCCATCGCTACCGTAGCACCGTCAAATTCTCAGCAGATGCATACACGGCGCCGCACCAGAGGCGGTACTCTTTCGTATCTGCTCAACTTACTTATCATAGCAAGAAAATAGATCGCCACTGCTTTACTCTGATTTCTTGTCCATCACTTACTTGCTAGTTGAGAGCAAACATTGGTTGCGAAGTTGCCTTTGTCCGGTTTGCACCTTCAGATCCGCCATGGCACGCTCAACACTATACTCCCAATGCTTATGGTTTTCCCCTTTTATATTCCACACTAGTTAAATCACAGTAGACTAAGTTTCAAAATTGGGTCAGTCGATTTTTCAGAGCTCGCCGGAGTTCGCCGGTGCGAACGAAGGGGCTCGGGTGGGGACTTTGGTTGGGGGTGGGGTGGTGGTGGGGCCTCGCTGAACAAAGAAAACTCGACGTGGGTGGGGGCGAGGGTGGGGCTGGGGGTGGCGGAGGAACACAGGCGGTGGGGGCCGATGGTCCGGCCGGTGGCCCGTGCGGTGTTCTGTATGGGAAGAATCAGAGACGAGGAAGAAGAAGGATTAGGAGACGTAGTATCTTCATCCAACCGCCTGAAATGGTCGACTGACCCAAATGCAGACATGCCTTTATATTCAGTACCATCATCGTACCCGTTAGCACTGCTCCTGAATCCATCGAGCTAAACAACGTGCCACTCATAATTCCAAACTTGTTGCTCAAGTACGAATCTGATATGATGCTGATATTACTAAAATAGATAACATTTAATTGGTCAGCTAATGTTCCTACTTTACTTTCGAAAAAGCACGTGCACCACATATAGAGAGACAGCAGGGAGTTGCTTTCTTAATGCGCTCTGGTTCATCATGTGTGGGCACTACGCAATGAACATTTTATTATCCAAAATCTGCTTGCTCTTCTTTACCATGTTCCTCTTCCGTTCTTCTTTAATAAGTACTCTCTCTGTTCCTAAATACAAGTCTTTGTATAGATTCCACCATGGACTACATATGGAGCAAAATGAGTGAATCTACACTCTAAAATGTATCTGGATACATCTGTATGTGATCCATAGTGGAAATCTCTACCAAGACTTATATTTTGGAACGGAGGGAGAATAATAGTAGTACAGTATGTTCCTTGTAGTGAAGATGAGCAGGGACATTTGCAGTGTAGAGGTCTATACGGTCGGTTGGTATGGACACTTTGAACTCGTCGGGCCTCTTTGATTCGTAGGATTTTGTAAACATGGGAATAGGATTTGTAGTGGCCTGCCCACTTGAATCCTATAAGAATAGCAAGAAAATGCGGGGAGCTGTGTCGCCTTTGAGAGTTACATTGATATTAACACTACCGCACCTTCAGTTGAAGAGAGCTGGTATCCGAAGCCTTTCTAGCCGTACCGGCAATACTAGCACATATATTCCAGCGAGTTCCACTTTGCTGATTTTACTCTGATGCTTATGGTTTTCCCGTTATATCTACTCTATGATCTATGTAGTTGCTTTGTGTCGCACTAGCAGCAGTCCACTCTTGAAGCTAAACACCGCAATGACTTACAAAATTGGCACCAAGGCATTGAGTGCCATTCTGGATGCAATGAAACTCATACGCTCCCCACCTGTTGACTCTTGTTCAGAATATGATCCTAATGACTCTTGTTCAAAATTGCCACATATAGAGAGACAACATGGAATTGCATTTCTTTGGGCGCTGTGATTCATCATGAGTAGGCAACCAACATTGTATGCAATTAAGCGGAACCTCAAGAATATGCTTCCTCTTTTGTTCTTTAACATGTTCCTCTTCTGTTATTATGTATTTAGTACATACAGTATGTTCCTTGTCAGGAAGGGGAGCAGGGACATCTGCAGTCAACAGCTGATAGAGCTGGCATGTACTTGATCGATAGGCTTTCAATTACTAGCGGCAATACAACACCGTATTTTCAAGCCAGTTCCACTTTCCCGATTTATATATCGTAGTTATGGTGTACCCCTTTTATGTACACTATGATCTGCCTAGTTGTTTTGTGCTCTTGTTATCATGGTTTGGCAATAAACTCTCTATACAGTATATTTTGAACCTATCATCTGCCAACTATCCTTACTTCTGGAGCCTACTTTTTTGTGTACTTGTGCCAGATTATATAAATGCACGCACCATATTACAGCACACATGAGCTCTCTCATCAGAATCCAGTGATAGCACACAAGTGTTTACAGGGGCGCCCCTATATGAGAATATCCTCTGCATTACAAACATAATCTCACAACTATTTATGTTTTCATGGTTCTCAGATATTATACGTAATTACAGTGAATATCAGAATCCGCGCATCAGAAGAATATTGTGGAACACTGCAATGACTTACAAAATTGGCACCAAGGCATTGAGTGCCATTCTGGATGCAATGAAACTCATACGCTCCCCACCTGTAGATTCTTGTTCAGAATATGATCCTAATGACTATTCTAACCTCGAGGAGTCAAAGGCAGATGGCCTGTCATGTTCACCCATCAAGGTGCCTGCTCTAATTTGGCAAGGTTTTATTGATTGCGCGTATCTTGCATATGTTGTTTGGCATTTCTTCTACTTTGTTGCACCGCCATCAGCTTAGTTTACTCATCATATATGTCGAGATGCCATGCCCATCCATTATCAATACATATTCCATCTGTCATCATACCATGTTTTTCCACTCAGATGTTGTTCTTGTGCATCAGACATCAAAAAGGAAGAGGGTGATTGCCGAACCTGAAGGAGCACCAGCAAAGTCCTTGAAAAACATGGTTGTGCCAGAGAAATCAGATAGCACCCCACTTATATTGGTTGTACAACCAGTGACACAAAACGTAGGACCGACTCCAGCAGACTATACCCATACTTCACTGGCCACACCACTAGCCCCACCACATAGGACCTGCACTCCAGCAAAAGGTATGCCGATTTTAGTTGCCATAGCACCAGCTGTACCACAGAAAAATCCCACTCCAGCAAAAAGTACAACAAGTCCACCGGCCGAAGACCTATCCCAACTGCAGAGACGGCCAATTCCTGCATATTGGAACCCCATTCCAGTTATTCCCAGTTTAAAAGACAATGCTTTCAATGTTGTTAGGGACTACGTGCATATATTCCCATCATGGGAAGATTATAGTGAAGACAAACACCATTTTCACATCTTCCTGCCCCACTTACGTGTAAGTGCTATTATTCATGGTGATTATTTTCCTGTTTTCTGCTGATTGAACACATCAATGATTTACATTACATTGTTGTAAGTAGGCGAGGGTCAATCTGGATAGTCATGACGAGCAAAGCTTGCTTGCGCTTTTCAAGGAAGCATTGCAGCAGTATTGGTGTTACCTGAGGAAATCACACTTTGATGGCAAGTCTATAAACGAATTTCTGGAGAAGTCTCCTGTGCTAAATTTAGAAGACATTGAATGGCAAAACCTTGTTATCCACTGGTCTCGTTCCGAGGACGAGGTACTGTCTATGATATCGCATGACAATTTGAACTTCTACTTCTCCGCATGTGCCTTACGGATCTTTTTTGCAGGAAATCTGCTCGAAAAAGAATTCCGGTTTGAAAAGAACGACAGGATATCACAAATATGCTGCCCCGCTGCTTTGCTCTTGTTAGTACCTGTTGTCATGTATCACTGTACTTGCATACATACCTGGTTCATTATGTGACAGTAGTATGCATGATAGCTTGCTTATCAATTGTTCGCTCCAAATTATCTGATCTGTATGAATGGTTACATTAGTGTAGAATATATCCAATGCCAATGAATTTTTTTAGCTCTGCATTGTTCTTGTAAGTACCTGTTGTCCTTTATCAGTGTACTTATATTAACAGGTAGTTGTTCATGTACCATCACTCTACAGCTTATATTCCTTTACCCTCCATTTTCTACACATAAGATCTATATTTACTCTTACCATAAGGTTGGATAACACCGATGGTACTGAAGAAGTTTAGCTCTGCATTGCTCTTGGATGTACCTTTTGCCTATATCGCTGTACTTACATTTATAGCTACTTGGTTATGTAGCATCACTCTTCATCTTATCTTAAATATTCTCCATTTTTTCTTATATTGTCACATCTATATTTACTCTTAACAAAATGTAAAATAAAGGCAATGCTTATGAAGAAGATTCTGTGGTAAACTTCTTGAATTGCCCCCCCCCCATCAGCATGGACAAGGGCTTTATAGAGCCTGCCTTCACCAATAATGTAAGTTTGTCCTTCTCAAGCCTTCAAACTTTCTTGTGTATATTTGGTTAGGCATGACTGCAATAGCTATTTATTTTTGGTGTTTGCATCAAATTGCATGTTTAAAGTTTATTATGTACTCCAGTTCATAAACAAAAGTTTGTCCTTCTCAATTTAAGTTTTCAGTTGTACAACCAAGTTCCTTCTTCATACCATGTAAATTAAACTATACAGAGCAAGTGATCTTATTTTGCCAATCTGAAATGGGATAAATTGACAGCACACTAACCATTGATACTTATGAGTTCTTGATCTGTAATCCAGTGGTGTCGTGAAGCTGCCAACTCCTTCACAATGTCATTTCCTGCCATGTCTTGACCTGAACAATACCATATTGTTTTAATGCTATTTTAAACTGTGTGACTTTATTCGTCAGTAAGAAATGTGACGAATTGTCAGCACTGATACTTGTATGTGCAAAACCTGTCATGTGTCTGCTTGTTTATCTTTCAGAGTGAGGAGGATATAAGTGTCAAACAAGTGCAGTCTCACCAGCTTGCTGCTTGTGCTTTATTATCATAGTGGCGAACTTTGATGCCCAGTGTATGTAATCTGCTGTCTGCTTGTGCTTTATTATAATAGTGGTGAACTTTGATGCCTAGTGGATGTAATATGCCGTAATTTCTTTATTGTGTGTCTAGGATTTTTTCTTATTCACGATGCTGCAGTTATTTTACTGTATATATATCCTGTCTTCGCAGTAAACCGGCCAAACCGTAAAATTACGGTACATAATCGGGTCGTCATGCAAATCACCATGTATGATCCGCATCATAGGCCCTGTCATCTTGGTCCGTTAACAGGCCTAAATGTAAACTTGCCCACTAGTAGATTCGGGCCTTTAATAGGCCGAGTAAACCGCCGGCCCTATTTTCCCAAGAAAACTCAATGGGCCTTCAGGAGGCTGAAAAGTAGGTTGGGCCTGAAACGTGCCGAACAGCTCACGGGCCAGCAGCAGGCCGAAATAGACACCGGCCCATGAATGTGCCAATCAAATCATGGGCTTATAACAGGCCAAAATTGTCTCGGTCCTTGTTTGGCCCAATCAGATTATCGGCTGCGGGCAGGCCGGATGCAAACCGTGACGTAGTTAGGCCCAACTATATGACGGGCTTTTAACAGGCCGGAATTAATATAGGGCCGAAATGTTAAACGGGCCCTTAACAGGCCGAAACTAATATCAGGTCGAATTACTAAATGGGCCTTTAGCAAATGGGCCCAAAAGCGTAGCGTCCAGTTGACAGGCCGAATCTGATATGGGCCATAATTTAGCCCAAAGCCTCTTAAAGGGCCGGAACTGATCTGGGCCGTAATTTGGCCCAGAACGTGGTAGGGTTTTAATGGGTCGGATCTCATATGGGCCATTATTAGGCCCGAAACGTGGCAGGCCATTAATGGACCGGATCAAATATGGGCCGACATTTGGCCCAAAACATGGAGACAGTTAATGGGCCGGCCTACTAGGGTCCTCAAAATCTTGTGGGCCTAAAGCTGGGTCGGCCCATTAATATCGACGAAATCTCGTGGGCCTTTAGCTGGGCCGGCCCATTATGGTCCACAAAAATCTTGTGGGCCTTCACCTGGGCCGGCCCATTATGGCGCGCAAAAATCTTGTGGGCCTTTACCTGGGCCGGCCCATTATGGCCCGCAAAATCTTGGGGGCCTTTAGCTGGGCCGTCCCATTATGGTCCGCAAAATCTGATGGGCCTTTAGTCGGGCCGGCCCATTTAAACTTTATGGGCCACTGTTGGGCCATACCACGTGTCGATGTATCATAGGCGCTTTGGGTCCAATGAGTGGATGACATCTGTCCCAACGGTGAGCCGACACGTGTTTCCTCCAGCCAATGATGATTTTACACGTGGAAAATCCCCATTGGTCGGGGCTGTTAATGGGTTATCGGATCCAAAACCGGACCCGATAGCTTAACGACGTTCCATTACAGTGGGTGCCACGTGTCGGTCACCGTTGACGAAAGCACTTTTGTGACGCACGATTTATCGTCATGGAAGTGGACACTTCCGTGACGATAATTTTGGTAATGTCATGGAACACTTCTACGACAGCACAGGTATGACTATCTTGATTCTGTCATAAATTTGTCATGGATGTACATGCATGACAGAAAACGTGATCTACTGTGACAAACACGTATCATCACGGAAGTGTATTTTTTTGTAGTGATTACAGACTTGATCTACCACGAGATCAGATGAACTAACCCTAGGTGGGTATGGCGATAATGGTTCTCCTCCCTACGGACTAAACCCTATGGTTTATGTAGACACCAGGGGTCCCTAGGGTTACATATCACTAGTACAGCGAGGTCCTATACAAACGGTTTTTAACCCCTTTCCACAACGGCATTTTGAACCGTCGCCAAGTAAGTGTGGGCGATAGGGGGTCCTTACCACACGACCCAGAAACCATCGGGGATAGGCCCTCCGGTTACACAGGCTGGGCAAAATGAGATCGTGTGCAACGGGCGAGCGATCAAATACGATTATATAGGCCCAATCGGTTCCGGTCTTTAGTACATCCCACACAGTCAGTCCTAGACAAACGTTTCCGTTTGTATGTACATTCCACACAGTCAATCCAAGGAATACGTTTTCGTTCTTATGCACACCCCACACAGTCAATCCAGGAAGTATGTTTCCGTTCTTATGTACATCCCACACAATCAATCCAAAAAGTACATTTTCGTTCGTATGTACATCCCACACAGTCAATCGAGGGAAAGCGTTTGTGTTCGTATATACATCCCGCACAGTTTTATGTATAGCCTCGTGTGTGATAGGTGTAATGATCACACACGCTCTGCCTTGGTTAACCGTTTTCTTTTATTCAACTACATCACACATGATTTGATGAAGAAAACTGTATGGCATTGGGCTATCCATCACAACCGCTTATACTGCTAGAATCGTTTGCAAAGTTCCATGACCCATTTAGCAGGTTTATTAGTTTACAATTAATAATTCCAGTAGTACGCAAATTCACATTTCATGTCGAACAGCTGTTTGCCAGTTTCAACTACATCACACATGATTTGCAAAGGAAAAAATCAGGGAACAGGACTCCGGAGCACCTAGTTGCTCTGATGCCCAGTTCCTTCGTGCCATAAAGATTTAGTATTTTACTGCTTGGCTGCTCGGATGTGTGGACCAAAGTTGGCTGCACAAATTGCTGAAGCGGTGCCAAATAATTCTCTAATGGCACCGCTGATGAGATGTCAACATTTTTAGATACTAGGTACAAACTGTGAAACTGTCTTAACATCCAGAATAACATAGCACAGTGACACTGTCTGAGTCACATCTAACAAATGATTTGTAATAACGAAAGTGGGGCTAACCATCTCTGCACATGCCAAAAACTTCCTCCCATTGTCCATAGTTTCAAACGCAACTAACTTTACGCATGGAGATTGATGATGACAATGAGCAGGCGGATCTTCAGCCACCCCACTCCATTCGTTGCAACTGATGGTCCTAGGTAGCTACAAGAGGAAGAAATGACTCAAATCGACCGCCAGGTTAAAATCCTTCATTCCAAATCATAACCCGAGAGAGAGAAGAGAGGCATACCCGGGTGGTGAAAGAGTCGTCGTCAGAGGAGGAACCGCTGGAGAGGTCATTGAAGAAGCCCATGGCGACCCCGGCGGTAGGATACGAGACGGCGAGAGCGAGGAAGCAAGCGAGGAAGCGGCTATAGCTTGGGAAGGAAGGAGGGAGGAAACAGGGGAAATGTGACTTGTGGTCAGGGAGAAAAAGGGGTGGGGAGGGGGTAGATATTTCGGCAGTAGGCAAAAAAATTCGAAAGGTGGAGGGAGCGCGCGGTGCCGCCGGACACCAATCACTTTGAACGAATGTGTGCATCGCAAACGATTCTTCTGCTTTACGCGCATGCGATGAGTTTGATCATTCAAATATTGGTGGAAATTTCCCCGGGTACTGTCCTCATCCACGTTATCGCATAATTTAACATCGCTTGCTAATTTGGGCACACAAAAGAGCCTACAACACAGAGACCAAAGTTACTGCGAGCAATTTTAGTAATTAAACAGAGCAGTTGACCTAAACATTGCTCTAACAAAAGACCAGGATATAAACAAAGGCTAAGTACACATAATTTTAACAAAGCCGCCGCCGTGCCGCCCTACGCCTCGCCGGTGTAAGATGAGCAAAATTTGGAAAATTCAGGGTCATTTGACCTTTTTAAGACATTTAAGTGATTTTCTAGCCATTTAATGACCGTAATTCAAATTTGAACTACATGTACATGCAACAGCTAACCATACTGGTTTGAAAAATTATATTTGTGTACTTGTGTGCGAGTTAATTCCATGTGCAGTAAATTGGAAGGAATTTTCCAACATATTGGTGTCACAACTTGGACACAAGCATGGAGTGTCATGGCATTTAAATCTAAGAAATTAAAAAATGATCAGAAATACATGAAACCTTGCTTGATGTGGCATGCCACCAGGATGTTGTGGTAAAAAAATTTGCCAATTTGACGAAACTTTGGACACACACCCCTCACAAACCGGAGCTACTCACTAGAAGGCTCGTGGTTCCGAGAGGACACAATGCATCTTTGATGATGAACCGGCGATAGCTGTTGGGAAACGTAGCATGCAATTTCAAAAAAAATCCTACGCTCATGCAAGATCTATCTAGGAGATGCATAGCAATGAGAGGGGGAGAGTGTGTCCACGTACCCTCGTAGACCGAAAGCAGAAGCGTTTGACAACGCGGTTGATGTAGTCGAACTTCTTCTCGTTCTGACCGATCAAGCACCGAACGTACGGCACCTCCGAGTTCTACCCACTTCAGCTCGATGACGTCCCTCGAACTCTTGATCCAGCAGGTATCCAGGGAGAGTTCCGTCAGCACTACGATGTCGTGACAGTGATGGTGAAGTGATCCGCGCAGGGCTTCGCCTAAGCACTATGTGAATATGACTGGAGGCGTAAACTATGGAGGGGGGCGCCGCCCACGCCTAGGAGTCAATGTTGTGTGTTCTAGCGGTGCCCCCCCCCCCACATATATATATAGGTGGGAGAGGGAGAGGGGCAGGGGAAGCAAGGGGCGCCCCAAGTAGGAGTAATCCTACTTGGGCGCCTCCCACAAGTCGGCCTACCCCCTTCCATAAGTGTCGGAGGCGGAAGGAAAGAGAGGGGGAGAGAAGGAAAGGGGGAGGCTGAATCCTCCCCTTTCCTTTCTCCCTTCCCCTCCTTCCTTCTCCTCCTATTCGGCCTATATGGGGGCGCACCAGCCCACTAGCTGCTGGTCTGTCCCGCCCATGGCCCAATAAGGCCCATATCTTTGCCGGGGGGTGCCCGGAACCCCATTCGGTGACCCGATACGTACCCGGTACCCCCGGAACACTTCCGGTGTCCAAATACTATCATCCTATATATGAATCTTTACCTCTCGACCATTTCGAGACTCCTCATCATGTATGTGATCTCATCCGGGACTACGAACAAAATTCGGTCACCAAATCACATAAATCATATAATACAAAATCGTCATCGAACGTTAAGCGTGCCGACCCTACGGGTTCGAGAACTATGTAGACATGATCGAGACACTTCTCCGGTCAATAACCAACAGCGGAACCTGGATGATCATATTGGTTCCTACATATTCTACGAAGATCTTTATCGGTCATACCGTAATGACAACATACGTTATTCCCTTTGTCGTCGATATGTTACTTGCCCGAGATTCGATCGTCGGTATCTTCATACCTAGTTCAATCTCGTTACCGACAAGTCTCTGTACTCATTCCGTAATGCATCATCCCACAACTAACTCATTAGTCACATTGCTTGCAAGGCTTATTATGATGTGCAATACCGAGAGGGCCCAGAGATACCTCTCCGATATTCGGAGTACCAAATCCTAATCTCGATCTATGCCAACCCAACAAACACCTTCGGAGATACCTGTAGAGCATCTTTATAATCACCCAGTTACGTTGTGGCGTTTGATAGCACACAAGGCATTCCTCCGGTATCCGGGAGTTGCATAATCTCATAGTCAAAGGAATATGTATATGACATGAAGAAAGCTATATCAATAAAATTGAACGATCATTATGCTAAGCTAACGGATGGGTCTTGTCCATCACATCCTTCTCCTAATGATGTGATCTCGTTCATCAAATGACAACACATGTCTATGGTTAGGAAACTTAACCGTCTTTGATTAACGAGCTAGTCTAGTAGAGGCTTACTATGGACACGATGTTTTGTCTATGTATCCACACATGTATCAAGTTTCCGATTAATACAATTCTAGCATGAATAATAAAAATTTATCATGATATAAGGAAATATAAAATAATAACTTTATTATTGCCTCTAGGGCATATTTCCTTCAGTCTCCCACTTGCACTAGAGTCAATAATCTAGTTCACATCGCCATGTGATTTAACACCAATAGTTCACATCACCATGTGAATAACACCCATAGTTCACATCGCCATGTGACCAACACCCAAAGGGTTTACTAGAGTCAATAATCTAGTTCACATCGCCATGTGATTAACACCCAAAGAGTACTAAGGTGTGATCATGTTTTTCTTGTGAGAGAAGTTTAGTCAGCGGATCTGCCACATTCAGATCCGTATGTATTTTGCAAATTTCTATGTCTACAATGCTCTGCATGGAGTTACTCTAGCTAATTGCTCCCACTTTCAATATGTATCCAGATTGAGACTCGGAGTCATCCAGATCGGTGTTAAAGCTTGCATCGAGGGGGCTAGGCAGGTGCCCTCGCAAACGTTTTTCCTCCTCTATGCCTTCCGTCTGCTCTCGCGAGGCACCCTCGTTTGAGCCCACAAGCTGGCGCATCTCTCCTAATCCGTGCCCCTCGGGTACCGCGATATGAGGCGCTGGGTCAAGGCTTGGGTAAACGATAAGTTTCCTAGCGAGCTTCCTAACGAATTTTTTGCAGTTCCTGAGCGACCACTAAGTCAAGATGGGCACGAGGAAACAAGTGCCTCGTGAAGAGGAGGCTACCCCGAACGTGCCGAGCTAAGTTATCTCCGCACAAAATACCGACACAACACGGAAACAACAAACATAGCATAATGATCGAGGAATCATAGTTCAATACATGCCCCTCCGGGCCCACACTGATTTCATTTTTGATTCAGGAAGGAAAGGAAGAACAAAACAAAAGCGGCGCTTGCCCCTAGTAAGAACCGTTCTTACCTACGCATCAAAACCACAACGGTGTTTCGTCAAGTTTGTTGTTTTAACCTTCAACAAGGACCGGCCGTAGTCAAATTCGATCCAACTAAAGTTGGAGAAACAGACATCCGCCAGCCACCTTTATGCAAAACTAGTTGCATGTCTATCGGTGGAACCAGTCTCATGAACGTGGTCATGTAAGGTTGGTCCGGGCCGCTTCATCCAACAATACCGCCGAATCAAAATAAGACATTGGTGGTAAGCAGTATGACTATCACTGCCCACAACTCTTTGTGTTCTACTTGTGCATATCATCTACGCATACACCTGGCTCGGATGCCACTGTTGGGAAATGTAGCGTGCAATTTCAAAAAAAAATCCTATGCTCACGCAAGATCTATCTAGGAGATGCAAGAGGGGGAGAGTGTGTCCATGTATCGTCGTAGACCGAAAGCGGAAGCGTTTGAAAATGCGGTTGATGTAGTCGAACTTCTTCTCGTTCTGACCGATCAAGCACCGAACGTACGGCACCTCCGAGTTCTGCACACGTTCAGCTCGATGACGTCCCTCAAACTCTTGATCCAGCAACGTGTCGAGGGAGAGTTCCGTCAGCATGACGGCGTGGTGATGGTGAAGTGATCCGCGCAGGGCTTTGCTAAGCACTACGTGAATATGACCTGAGGCATAAACTGTGGAGGGGGCGTTGAGGGAGTCCTGGACTAAGGGGTCCTCGGGCGTCCGGTCTATTATCGATGGGCCGGACTGGTGGGCTGTGAAGACATGAAGGCCGAAGACTATACCCTTGTCCGGATTGGACTCTTCTTGGTATGGAAGGCAAGCTTGGCAACCAACTATGAAGATTCCTTTTTATGTAACCGACTCTATGTAACCCTAGATCCCCCCGGTGTCCATATAAACCGGAGGGTGTAGTCCGGAAAGGAGATACTCATTACCATAGTCATACAGGCTAGGCTTCTAGGGTTTAGCCATTACGATCTCGTGGTAGATCAACTCTTGTAATACTCATATTCATCAAGATCAATCAAGCAGGAAGTAGGGCATTACCTCCATAGAGAGGGCCCGAACCTGGGTAAACATCGTGTCCCCTGTCTCCTGTAACCATCGACCTTAGACGCACAGTTCGGGACCTCCTACCCGAGATCCACCGGTTTTGACACCGACATTGGTGCTTTCATTGAGAGTTCCACTGTGCCGTCGACGAAAGGTTCGATGGCCCCTTCGATCATCGATAGTGACGCTGTCAAAGGTGAAACCTTCCTCCCCGGACTGATCTTCGTATTCGGCGGCTTCGTACTGCGGGCCAACTCGCTTGGCCATCTGGAGCAGATCGATAGCTACGCCCCTGGCCACCAGGTCAGATTTGGAAGCTTGAACTACGTTGCGGACATCCGTGGAGACTTGATCTTCAATGGATTTGAGACCGCGACGATCGCTCCCCTCGCTCCGATGAACATAACTTAAATCTATCATCGGACCATATTCAGGAGATGGTTCCTGTAACTGCTACAGCCTTAGATCCGGAGCAGATCGCGCCATCCGAAGCCACAGAGTCTGCGGCGTTGGAGCCACACACAGACTCAACACCTGGGAATATCTGTGTCAACGGCATTTCGGACTCGTTTCCGGCTATAAGTTCTGAACCGCCTACGCCGACGGACACCGAGCTGGATCGGTCATCGATCTTCGAGTTCAGCGCCGCAGACGTCTTCCAACACTCGCCCTTGGGCGATGTGCTAAATTCATTAAAAAACCTGTCTGTGGCGGGGGACTCACAGCCGAACTATGTCCGGTTTGAACTAGAGGTTGATGATGGAGAATTTTGCTTCCCACCCACCACCCACTTCATAGCCACAGTCGAGGACTTAACCGACGTGCTTGATTATGGCTCCAAAGACATCGACGGTATAGACGACGATGCCGGCAAGGAGCAAGGCCAAGACCCGCCATTCACTGGACGTGGGACGGCCAACTCTTCGTATGACGTGTACATGGTTGATACACCTAAAAAAGCTAGCAATGATGACAAAGAAGATCCAGTTGAGAATAAACCTCCTGAGACACAGTCCAAGCGCAGACGCCCTAAACGCCGCTCTAAGTCACGTCGCTCAAAAGACAGCAACGCTGGAACCGGAGAAAATAGTACTCTAGACGATGTCGAAAACAATGAAGACCCTGTTGGAGCAAGATCCGAACAGGAGGAACAAGAAAACGGGCAAGCCAGCCCCGATGAACAGTGTCGGCGTTCTGGGAACGGGGGTCCCCAGACTTGCCTGCCTGCGGCCCACGGCGTGGCTGTGCTAGCAGGCCTGTACGGCCCATCTTCATCAACAAGGCATTCAAGACCCTTGCGAGGGGCCAAGCCTCGCGAGGCAGACGACGCAAGACCTCCTCAGGAGCGGCCTCACCAGGTTGGCTCGCGAGGGGCAGAGAGATCAAGGCAAGGCAAACCTCGCGAGGTTCTCATGACGTGAGCCATGACGATCGAGACCAGGCGGGCGCCAGCGCGCGCGGCGTCCTTGTTTCCCCTTTGCTGCTAAGGAGGCAAGCGCAGGCACGGAGTACCGAGGCATCAAGCAAAGGTTTCCATATTAGTGCAACGAGACCAAGACCGGCAGGACGGCAAGACGGAGGTCACCATGGAGCCCAAGGCGGCGTCAGCATCAGAGCCTTTTGCAGGCGAAGACCGCTTTTGTCCGGATAAGTTGTACTAGTTGTCCCCTTTCTAATTGGCCGTTGTTGGCTCCCTTCCCGCTCAATATTTGGGAAGAGGACCAGGTCCTATATAAGTAGAACTAGCCACCACCGTAGAGGGCATCTGGTCGAGAGCTCACAAGCAAGCCCGGGCTGAGCGAAATCACACGCACAAGTTCGCCAAGCACAAGAACACCTCAACCTCAGGAGGCTGTTCTTCCCCTTGTACTGTTCATCATCAGCCCAAGAGGCAATCCACCACCACCACACTGGAGTAGGGTATTACACGGTGGCCTGAACTAGTATAAACCTTGTGTCTTTTGTGCTGTGAGTTCGTCGAGTTCGCCCGCAAGATCTTAGCACACCTAGGGCGTGGATCGGTAGGAGGGAAGAACTTCGCGCGCACCCCAGAGTTCGAACCTTAAGGGTTTTGCCGGAACCCGTGATCCGACAAACAGGCCCTGCCCAACGATAGTTCGGGGGACGACAACTACCTTCCGCTCTCCGAAGATGCGGTAAGCCTCGGCGACAAAGACTTCACCGTACCCGAAGAACCCCTCGAACAGGAGCGCTTCAAGCACAGGCTAATAGCTACTGCAAGGTGCCTAAAAAAGAAACAACAGCAGCTTCAAGATGACCAAGACCTACTCAACGATAGATGGACCGAAGTCCTGGCCGCCGAAAAATACGGCCTTAGTGGCCCAGCCAAAAGCTACCCGAAGCATAGACTGCTACCTCAGTTCGATGACGAGGCGTTGGAGCACGTACCATCATCACACAATTCGGCAGGTCGTCGACAACTCGGTCCGGATAAAGAGGCAACTCAAGACGAACACCAGACCGCCTCACCTCGCCGTAAAGGCAAGAATAACACAGCCCGTGGCTGTACAGACGACCTTCGATGGGACTTGGGCAGTAGAGCAGGACACGCAAGATCGATCTACGAATCGCGAGGGCATGCCTGGACACGCGACGATGGCTACCTATGCGGACGTGACAAACCTAGCCACGCCCGAGCCGAAAACCGCAAATGGACTCCTTCGGAGTTACGTCACAGTATGGCCCAACATAGAGGCGCCGCACACCCTCTTTGCTTCACTGATGAAGTAATGGATCATGAATTCCCCGAAGGATTCAAACCCGTCAATATTGAATCATACGACGGAACAACCGATCCCGCGGTATGGATAGAAGATTTTATCCTCCACATCCATATGGCTCGTGGAGACGATCTCCACGCCATTAAATACCTCCCACTAAAGCAAAAAGGGCCAACTCGGCACTGGTTAAACAGCCTGCCTGAAAATTCCATAGGCAGCTGGGAGGACTTGGAAGAAGCCTTCCTTGACAACTTCCAAGGAACATATGTCCGGCCACCGGATGCCGATGACCTAAGTCACATTGTCCAGCAGACCGGAGAATCAGCCAGGAAGCTCTGGACTCGGTTCTTAGTCAAAAAGAACCAAATCATCGACTGTCCAGACGCGGAAGCCCTTGCGGCCTTCAGACACAGCGTCTGGGACGAATGGCTTGCACACCACCTCGGTCAGGAAGGACCTAAATCCATGATAGCCCTCACTGCTCTAATGACCCGCTTTTGCATGGGAGAAGACAGCTGGCTCGCTCGTAGAAGCAACAGCGCCAGCGACCCGGGCACTTCTGAAATCCGAGACGGCAACGGCAAGCCACGACGAAGCAACAACAACAGCCGCAATGATAATGAAAGATCACGCGACACAGCGGCCAACGGCGGATTCACTAATCCCAAGCCCGGTCAACGGAACAAGCCATTCAAGGCAAACTGAGACGAACCATCCAACCTAGACAGGATATTGGACCGACCCTGCCAGATTCACGGCCAACCCGATAAACCAGCTAATCATACCAACAGAAACTGCTGGGTCTTTAAACAGGCCAGCAAGCTCAATGCCGAACACAAGGGAAGGAGGCCGCCAGGCGACAGGAACGACGGAAAGGTTCACCAACGACATACCGGGGGTCAGAAGCAATTTCCACCCGAGGATAGACTCCTCCCAGAGCGGAAATAGCAGTCCGGCTTCCGCCGCCCACCTCGTATACCTGCAAAATTTGTATCGCGCATACATCACTACGCACTCAAGATACCATGGGCATTGGCGGAAGCACATTACAGACAAACCTGCAAGCATTCCCGTAACACCTTTTATCTATTTTCTTTTTATTTATTTTTCTCCTTCACTATCTCTTAAAAACAGGTGACGAACAAGACAAACATCTAAAACTGACTCTATCGGAGTTCGGATCCGTAAACTCACCTAAGGGGCTTCTTCCACCAAGGATTCCCCTCGCCGAGGACAGGCGGCGCAGATGTGCGACAGGAGGTCCAAAATAACTTTTTATAGACCACACTCTTTATTTCGAGCCTGTACTATGCCTCTTCCTCCGCCCCGACCCCGAGCATGTCATATGGCCGGGGTTGTGGTCTTTATATACATATAAAGTAATCATTGGCATATCACTTAGGTCCCAGTAAACAATACCTGAATTAATCATCTGTGTTGTTTCGCCAATGAATATGGCTCCCATGGTTGTTTCACATATATACCTTGGCATAACCTGCCAGGGGCTCGGTATGGGAACAAATGAGTTGCCAACAAAAGTCCGAACAGCTCTATAGCGTACTTCGGCGTCGCAAGTTTGGCCTTATATGCATCAGCTCCGAATCATTGTCTTGGGTCACTAGTTGGGTTGCCCGGCTCCTGTGCTTGCTACCCTACGTTCCGCTCCATCGGCTAGGGTAGTAAAGGGAGAACTACTGCGATTGTGCTTCCGGTTCATCCGGTCTAGTGCCTCAGTAGATAAAGCCGAAAACTGACTGTCAAGATGCGGCGAGAGCTGGTCAACCACTTGGCGACTTATTGAAATCTTTAGCGATTCCCCGTGTCACACGGGGGATCTTTTTCAGATCAAAAATGTAAAGCATCGTATCATAATACGCCGCATACATACCAGGGGCAATGTTGTAGTCCCACCATAAAACTCCTATGGCTGAGTGAAAGTGTTAACGCCCTATAGTCCGATTGCCTGGTTCGCCGCGTTATCACCTCCTTCATGGACCAAGACGTTGGATAAAGAGTGATTAAATGCTTTTCCGAACACCCCCGTACTTCCTACAAGGGGGCTGAAGCCGACGACTGGAAAATTTTCAGATTATATTACAATGGCTGCACAGGAGGAATACAAGCTTCAGAGCAAAACATAAAAATAGATTAACTATAAAATTTTCTTTACAATTCTCATACACCTCACTTGAACATTATGTCTTTCGAGCACTGACCCTCTATCAAGCGGGCGGCCTCTAGGACGTCTTCAAAATAATGCTCCGGTTCAGGATGGTCCTTGCCCTCAGGTGGACTCTCCGCCGCAACATCGATGGCCTTCATCTTCCCCCAGAATGTCTTGACTCGGGCAAAAGCCATCCGTGCACCCTCAATGCACGCTGACCGCTTCACAGCATCGATACGCGACACCGCGTCAACAAGCTTTTGCACCGAACCGAAGTAGCTATCCGGAACAGGCTCAGTTGGCCACAACCGGATTATGACGTTCTTCATGGCAGCGCCGGATATCCTATGAAGCTCGGCCCATTGGGACATCTATTCATTCAGCAACAGAGGGCGCTTTGATGCGCCAAACTGTGACCAGAAAAGCTTCTCCGTTGCGTACCCATCTCGCGCTTGGTAATATTGCGCCGCATCGGAAGAACTCTTCGGCAAGTCTAAAAACTCGTCCGGAGAACTCCAGACTCAGTTAAGATGAGCATAGTTCGGATCGCCGAACTTAGTTTGTGACAAAAAGGGCTTACCAGCCGCAATCTCCCCATCTTGCCGGATCTCCTCACGGGCTGCTCTCGATTCCGACCGCGCTTCCCTCGCCTCTTGTAAGGCCTTGTCCAGTTCAGCCGTTTTGGCTTCATTCTCCTCTCCAGAAATTCACAGCGGGTAGTAGCATTTTTCAGTTCAAGCGCCATCGTGGATACTTTCTCCTCGCCTTGGCGTCGTGCAGCTTGCTTGGCTTTTAACTCAGCCGATGCCTTTTCGGCAGCAGTATTGCTACACCGGGCCTGCTCCTTGGCCCGGGCCAGCTCCGCTCGAAGAACTTCAACGGCGGCAGCACCATCTGTAGCCATGGATATTGCAGCATATAAATTTTAGCATCATGCTTATACCACAAAAATGTATGGGGATTGCCCCGAATACATACCTTGCGACTCGTCAAGACGCATATTAATTAATGCAAGATCGTCCCCTACTACATCAAGCTTCCGCTGCAGCTCGGCAATATCCATAGTCTGGGAAGTAGCCAAAGGGGAAGCAGCCTGTGTTCAAGTTCATCAGGTTAATCCTTGAATAATTCTTTTCGATCCTCCGTTCGCTTCCCAGTGGAAGCCAACCCGAGTCCAGGGGCTACTACCTATACACAGGTGCATCTTTGTAAATAAAACATAGCTGAAAACATTATATCACAAACCTCGAAGCCTTTTAGCAGGCTCATGAAGGCTTCATTTAATCCGCTCTTCACGGACAAAATCTTCTCAACCACTGTACCCATCAAGGTACGTTGTTCCCCCGAGAGAGATGCATTTCGCAACATGTCCCGCAATATGTCCGGAGCCGCCGGGTCTCCGGAAGCCGCTCTAGGAGCACAGTCATCCTCTGAAGGAATTCGTTCACCTGTCTCCGAAATCATCGTCGGCTGCAAGCCAGACAGTCCGGGGCCTTTACTATTGGCCCCAGAATCCCGAACGGTCGGAGGTCCACCTTCGGGTACTGCCTCTTTCATCCCCTGCATAGCCTGTTGAGCAAGAAAAACCCTCCGCGATGACACTTCGGAGTCGTCCGCCTTATTGGGTGAGAAGGTTGGGGGAGGCGTCTCGCTTTCCATCATCTCTGGGAGGAGACCTCCCGAAGAAGAGGATTGCCCCGAAAAACTCTGTGCTGACCTGTAAAAATGCACAGACACGTTACGTATATCTTTGGTAACGGCAAAGGAGCAGGACGCTATCAAAGCACCCCGGATTCACTCACGGTTTGGTCGAGGACTTGTCCCCATGTTGGAGCTGTTCAACGGCGTCGCTTTCCAAACCCAAGCCGCTCGACGGTGGCATCTTGCCCCTCTTGGGAGACCGCCCCTCCCAACCTTCGGAGGCGGCCCTTTTCCTCCTGCTCGGAGAAGGGATACTGGCTCCTCTCTCGCCTCTGTCTTCAGGCGAGGAAGGCCGATTTCTCCGGACTCAGTATCCGACTTACCTCCAGAACAAAGGTCATCCCGGGTCTTTTCACTCTCCTCTTTTCCCTCCCTTGCCGGCGCCTGATATGGTGCCGAGGCCAGCATCCTTGTTAACACAGGATTAGATGCGTCTTCGGGAAGGGGAGCCGGACACCTAATCCGTTCCGCTTTCTTTATCCAGCCCTGAAAAAGGATGGTTCAGTCAGTGTCTTACCACTGGGTATCTGATTATGAGGTGTTCGGCGAACGGGCACTTACCGGGGTGTCCAGATGGTTACAGTCTAGGCCGATATCTTCGATGGTGTCCGGCCATTGCTTTCATTTCCCAAAAAATAATCTCCACATTCCTCCGTGCGTAGTGCCGCAGAAATGCTGAAGAGTCCGTGGCCCTTCTGGATTAAACTCCCACAGGCGGAGAGTCCGTCGCTGGCACGGCAGGGTCCGACGGACTAGCATTACTTGAACAACGTTGACAATATTGATGTCCTCTCAATGAGGCTTCGGATGCGACTTTGCAGAGCCCACACCTCGTCCGTTGATCCCCAGTCCAATCCCTTATTAATCCACGATGCAAGCTGAATTGGGGGGCTGGATCGAAATGCGGGCGTAGCTGCCCACTTGGAGCCACGGGGCTCGGTGATATAGAACCACCCCTACTGCCATAAGTCGGAAGATTTGGCAAAGGATCCTTTCAGCCAAACAGCGCTAGCAAGCTTGCTCACCGTGGCACCACCGTGCTCTGCCTGCTCCCCCTCTATCACTTGCGGCGTCACATCGAAGGTCTTGAGCCACAAGCCGAAGTGCGGAGGAGTTCGGAAGAAGGCTTCGCACGTGACGATAAATGGCGAGATAAGAAGAATAGAGTCCGGGGCCAGATCGTGAAAATCTAGCCCATAATAGAACATGAGCCCTCAGACGAAGGGGTTAAGTGCAAACCCTAACCCGCGGAGGAAGTGGGACACAAACACGACTCTCTCGCGGGATCTGGGGGTGGGAATAACCTGCCCCTCGGCAGGAAGCCGATGAAGGATTTCTGCGGTCAGATACCTCGCCTCCCGAAGCGTTGCAATATCTCCCTCCGTGACAGAGGAAGCCACCCACCGGCCTTGACGGCTGGATCCAGACATGATCGGAGCTTGTGGCGATTGAAATCCGAGTGTTGGAACTCGGGGTAGCAAGGGTTGAGGAAGAAGCAAGCGTGAAAGAAAAAAGACGGGTCGGTGCCCCTATATAAAGACCGCGAATATCGAGCGTCTCCTCATGGGCCTCAAAACTTGCTGATACGTCTCCAACGTATCTATAATTTTTTATTGTTCCATGGTATTATATTACTTGTTTTGGATGTTTATGGGCTTTATTATGCACTTTTAGATTATTTTTTGGGACTAACCTATTAACCCAGAGCCCAGTGCTAGTTTCTGTTTTTCCCTTGTTTCAATGTTTCGCAGAAAAGGAATATCAAACAGAGTCCAAACGGAATGAAACCTTCGGGAAATTTATTTTTGGAACGGAAGCACTCCGGGGGACTTGGAGTCCACGTGAAGAAAGCAACGAGGAAGGCACGAGGCAGGGGGGGCGCCCACCCCCCTGGGCGCGCCCTCCACCCTCGTGGGCCCCTCGTGGCTCCGCTGACGTATTTCTTCCGCCTATATATATATCCATATACCCTAAAACCTTCGGGAAACAGAATAGATCGGGAGTTCCGCCGCCGCAAGCCTCTGTAGCCACCAAAAACCAATCGGGACCCTGTTCCGGCACCCTGCCGGAGGGGGGATCCCTCACTGGTGGCCATCTTCATCATCCCGGCGCTCTCCATGATGAGGAGGGAGTAGTTCACCCTCGGGACTGAGGGTATGTACCAGTAGCTATGTGTTTGATCTCTCTCTCTCTCTCGTGTTCTTGATTTGGCACGATCTTGATGTATCGCGAGCTTTGCTATTATAGTTGGATCTTATGATGTTTCTCCCCCTCTACTCTCTTGTAATGGATTGAGTTTTCCCTTTGAAGTAATCTTATCAGATTGAGTCTTTAATGATTTGAGAACACTTGATGTATGTCTTGCCGTGCGTATCTGTGGTGATAATGGGATATCATGTGATTCACTTGATGTATGTTTTGGTGATCAACTTGCGGGTTCCTCCCATGAACCTATGCATAGGGGTTGGCACACGTTTTCGTCTTGATTCTCCGGTAGAAACTTTGGGGCACTCTTTGAGGTTCTATGTGTTGGTTGAATAGATGAATCTGAGATTGTGTGATGCATATCGTATAATCATACCCACGGATACTTGAGGTGACATTGGAGTATCTAGGTGACATTAGGGTTTTGGTTGATTTGTGTCTTAAGGTGTTATTCTAGTACGAACTCTAGGGCTGTTTGTGACACTTATAGGAATAGCCCAACGGATTGATTGGAAAGAATAACTTTGAGGTGGTTTCGTACCCTACCATAATCTCTTCGTTTGTTCTCCACTATTAGAGACTTTGGAGTGACTCTTTGTTGCATGTTGAGGGATAGTTATATGATCCATTTATGTTATTATTGTTGAGAGAACTTGCACTGGTGAAAGTATGAACCCTAGGCCTTGTTTCCTACCATTGCAATACCGTTTACGCTCACTTTTACCACTTCCTACCTTGCTGTTTTTATATTTTCAGATTACAAATACTCATATCTATCATCCATATTGCACTTGTATCACCATCTCTTCGCCGAACTAGTGCACCTATACAATTTACCATTGTATTGGGTGTGTTGGTGACGCAAGAGACTCTTTGTTATTTGGTTGCAGGGTTACTTGAGAGAGACCATCATCATCCTACGCCTCCCACGGATTGATAAACCTTAGGTCATCCACTTGAGGGAAATTTGCTACTGTCCTACAAACCTCTGCACTTGGAGGCCCAACAACGTCTACAAGAAGAAGGTTGTGTAGTAGACATCACTTGCCTATTCCCAAGGACTTGTACCCAAGTGACGGTTGGCTTACCCACGTCCGGGTTAATAAGAATCCCAAAAAAAAGGGGAGACACGATCTCCGCTTGGATAAGGCGATTCCAATGAAACCACGTCTTGAGACGTGGGACGACGGGCTAGCCGACGGATCGAAAATAATGACCGAGCAGGCGTGATGTCATATTACCCAAAGAGTTGTCAGCAGATTGGGTTCGTGAAATATTATATCCTCTGTAGCTGTGTTTACAAGTCCGGATACAGTCATTACATCTCAAGACTATCTTGGAGTTCGGAAAGGGGAACCCGCCTTGCAATGCCGAAGACAATCTGCGCCGGACTCCTCGTCATTGAAGCCAGGTTCAGGGGCTAGTGAGGGAGTCCTGGACTAAGGGGTCCTCGGGTGTCTGGTCTATTATCAATGGGTCGGACTGGTGGGCTGTGAATACATGAAGGCCAAAGACTGTACCCTTGTCCGGATTGGACTCTTCTTGGCGTGGAAGGCAAGCTTGGCGACCAAGTATGAAGATTCCTTCTTATGTAACCGACTCTATGTAACCCTAGATCCCCCCGGTGTCTATATAAACCGGAGGGTGTAGTCCGGAAAGGAGATACTCATTACCATAGTCATACAGGCTAGGCTTCTAGGGTTTAGCCATTACGATCTCGTGGTAGATCAACTCTTGTAATACTAATATTCATCAAGATCAATCAAGCAGGAAGTAGGGTATTACCTCCATAGAGAGGGCCCAAACCTGGGTAAACATCGTGTCCCCTGTCTCCTGTAACCATCGACCTTAGACGCACAGTTCGGGACCCCCTACCCGAGATCCGCCGGTTTTGACACCGATAGGCGCCGCACACGGATAGGAATTAGTGTTGTGTGTTCTAGAGGTGCCCCCCCCCCACGTATATATAGGTGGGAGAGGGAGAGGGGCAGCAATGGGCTCCCCAAGTAGGAGTAATCCTACTTGGGCGCCTCCCACAAGTCGGCCTCCCCCCTTCCATAAGTGTCGGAGGGGGAAGGAAAGAGAGGGGGAGAGAAGGAAAGCGGGAGGCTGAATCCTCCCCTTTCCTTTCTCCCTTCCCCTCCTTCCTTCTCCTCTATTCGGCCTATATGGGGGCGCACTAGCCCACTAGGGGATGGTCTGTCCCGCCCTTGGCCGAATAAGGCCCATATGTTTGTCAGGGGGTGCCCGGAACCCTTTTCGGTGACCCGATACGTACCTGCTACCCCCGAAACACTTCAGGTGTCTGAATACTATCGTCCTATATATGAATCCTTACCTATTGACCATTTCGATATTCCTCATCATGTCTGTGATCTGTGCACTAATACAACTGTCATGTCAAAATTTCGAAAATTCCAGGCGTCATTTAACCTTTTTAAGACATTTAAGTGATTTTCTAGCCATTTAATGATCGTAATTCAAAATTTAACTACAAGTACATGCAACAGCTAACCATAATGATTTCAAAAATCATATTTGTGTACTTGTGTGCGAGTTAATTGCATGTGCAGTAAATTGGAAGGAATTTTCAAACATATTGGTGTCACGGCTTGGACACAAGCATGGAGTGCCATGGCATTTAAATTCCAAAAAACTAAAAAATGATCAAAAATACATGAAACCTTGCTTGACGTAATGGCATGCCACAAGGATGTTGTGGTAAAAAATTGGCCTGTTTGACAAAACTTTGGACACACACCCCTCACAAACCGGAGCTACTCACTAGAAGGCTCGTGGTTCCGAGAGGGCACAATGCATCTTTGATGACGAACCGGTGATATCTCCCTCTTATGGCCTTCAAAACAATTCTAAAGTTAACATGCACTAATACAACTGTCATGTCAAAATTTGGAAAATTTTAGGGGTTATTTAACCTTTTTAAGACATTTAAGTGATTTTCTAGCCATTTAATGACTGTAATTCAAATTTGAACTACATGTACATGCAATAGCTAACCATAACAGTTTGAAAAATCATATTTGTGTACTTGTGTGCGAGTTAATTCCATGTGTAGTAAATTGGAAGGAATTTTCAAACATATTAGTGTCACGGCTTGGACACAAGCATGGAGTGCCATGGAATTAAAATTCCAAAAGAATAAAAAATGATCAGAAATACATGAAACCTTGCTTGACGTAATGGCATGCCACCAGGATGCTGTGGTAAAAAAGTTGGCCTGTTCGACGAAACTTTGGACACACACCCCTCACAAACGGAGCTACTCAATACAAGGCTCGTGGTTCCAAGAGGACACAATGCATCTTTGATGACGAACCGGTGATAGCTTCCTCTTATGGCCTTCAAAAATTTCTACAGTTAACGTGCATTAATACAACTGCCATGTCTAAAATTTAAAAATTGCAGGGGTCATTTGACCTTTTTAAGACATTTAAGTGATTTTCTAGCCATTTAATGACCGTAATTCAAATTTGAACTACATGTACATGCAACAGCTAACCATAACGGTTTTGAAAAATCATATTTTTGTACTTGTGTTCGAGTTAATTCCATGTGCAGTAAATTGGAAGATTCTCAAACATATTGGTGTCACAGCTTGGACACAAAGCATCGAGTGCATGCCATGGCATTTAAATTCCAAAAAAATGATCAGAAACACATGAAACCTTGCTTGACGTAATGGCATGGCACCACGATGGTGTGGTAAAAAAATTGGCCTGTTTGACGAAAGTTTGGACATACACCCCTCACGAACCGAAACAACTCACTAGAAGGGGTGTGGTTCCGAGAGGGCACAATACATGTTTCATGACGAACCGGTGATATCTTCCTCTTATGGCCTTCAAAAAAATTCTACAGTTAACATGCACTAATACAACTGTCATGTCAAAAATTGGAAAATTCCAGGGGTCATTTGACCTTTTTAAGACATTTAAGTGATTTTCTAGCCATTTAATGATCGTAATTCAAATTTGAACTACATGTACATGTAACAGCTAATCATAACGGTTTGAAAAATCATATTTGTGTACTTGTTGTGTGCAAGTTAATTCCATGTGAAGTAAATTGGAAGTAATTTTCAAACATATTGGTTTCACGGCTTGGACACATGCATGGAGTGCCATGTAACACAAAATAAGCATTCATCCCTTATATGAGGAAAGAAAATGTAAATATCTAGCAAGACAACCGGGCCCCACATGATTGGCACTCTATTTCGTGCCTCGAGGTTTGGAAGGTGAGTGGCGCGGGTTATTAATCAGACGTGGTTCTGTATTGGAAACCGTCAGCTATTAAGTTCACACACGGCTTTTGCTGCGGGAATCGTGTGCAATTCAAACTACAGTACTCGTAAATTCTGGCGACCACCGTGTGTACTGTTCCCGTCGATCTAGATTCTGGCCGCCAATAAATACTACCTTGCTCGCGTTGTCCCGCCGTCATTCTCATCTACATCCTCCCCTCGCTCTCCCTCTCTCTCTCTCTCTCACACACACATGCACAAATCTCTGCCATGACGTCGTCGATCTGCCCACGCGCCGACGAGGAAGCGCCGCCCCCGAGGACATTCAGTCGAAGAGCACCGACGAGGAGGACCCCTACGGGCCGCCGGACGAGGTTGCGCCGGACCCCCCCCCCCCCAACTTTGGAGTGGTTTTGGGGCCAGTACAATCTTTGTCATTGGAAATTGTTGCCGCCGGCTGAGAAAGCCAGGAAAGTGGCGTTCAAGAAGGAGATGGCGGAGGAGGAAGCTAGGTACCAGGTGGCATGTGAAGCCCGTGAGACCGCCTGGAAAAAGGTGGCGGTGGAGCTTTGGGGGCGGGCGCTTCGTTGTGCGGAGGAGGTGTACGAAGACGGGTACTTTGCAAGGAAGATCAAAGGCGCTAGGCGCCTCATCGCTGCGTGGAGGTGGGGCCGATAAGCTCCAGCATGCCACCGACAAAGAGCTCCGGTGGGCGCCCAATGAAATGGCAAGATCGTTCGCGCTTGTCCGCCAGCAAGAGGCAAATCGGTACGTCAAGAGATGCGAGGCGGAGGAGGCGGAGTACTACCTTCGCGCTGGGAAGATGCCACGCACCAGGGAGCTGCTGGCGAGGGGCTGCCGGAATACTACCCCCAGGAGGTATTATTAGTTTTAGTATTGTTTGTTTTCAATTTTATGCATTGTACATGGTAGTTAAGTATCATCACGTATAAGTGATGATATTATATACATTTTGTGATGAACTAATGAACAATAAATATATATTAAGAATTCCATTTTTCTATCTGTTTTGGTATACTAATTTGTATGTAGTTGTTATCATCCACATATACAGAATGGTAAGCCTATATACACACAATGAAACACAACATATAAGAACAGAAAATAGAGTACACACATTGAAACAGAGCAATATTATGATTGTTGTGAATACATAGTGCTCCACGTCGAAATGGTCAACAAAATAAACGTGTCCATGACCAACAACCCTTGCCTACGGTAGCTCTTGGCTCTGCCTAAACTCGTGCAGGCATTCGTCCAAGCGGTCCACACGCTCGTGGTACATCTGGAGCGCGATCTCGAGCTCCAAGTTGGCTATTTCATCGAAGATCACCAGCCCGAGGATGTGATGGCCATGTTCCTCTACTGTGCCCAGGTGGTCACCTGGGCCAAGGAGGCGGTCGAGCCTAGCGACCAGCGCGTTGGCATCGAGCGGGCCGCGGACAAGGCGAACGACGTGACCCATGCGAATGGCGCGGCGGGCGTCCGGTGCAAGTATGGCGCGGCCGACCTCTAGTGCAAGTACGGCGCAGACGGCCTCTGCCCACTCCTGGCGAGGAATGGGGGTACTGACGGGACGTGTACACAGTTGCGATGCCCTGTCGATAGTAGGCAAGCGCCGACGGATCAGCTTGCTGTGCGGCGCGCCGCGCCTCTCACTCTATGGTGCTCCAACGGTCTCGCTGTGCGGCGAGCCGCAACCTATCGGCATGGACACGCCTAGCTTGCTCTACGGCGCACCATCGATCATGTTGTGCGGCAAGCTACAGCCTCTCAGCGCTGACATGCCTATCTTGATCCGGGGCGCTGAAGCACCATGCGCCAAGGGTCTGCTCAACCCTGGCGATGACGCGCATCATGGCGTCGTCCATCGCATTGCCGGGGAGCGCCTCGGCCTCGATGGGACATGGTGCCTTCTCGTTTTCCTCGTCGAGGAGGTTGATGGGAGAGATAGCGCTTTGGTGGGTTGGCATGCTTGGAAAAGGTGGATGTGGTGCAGGCTGCGCATGTTGCCTCCATGCGTCGTGCGCCGCCTAGGTTTATGCGCAATATCGTTGGGTGGCGGCGGGAAACCGGTGAGGAAATGGCAGGAAACAGTAGCGTGTTTGTAAAACGCCATCAATTAATGGAAACTTAGCATAGAAGGAACATCGAGCAAGCACGACGTGTGCCGGCACATTGCTCGCCCAAGGCTATGATCCATATACCTGTGTGCCCAACAGAGCACACTATTCATGGTAAAGAATATTGTTCCATTTATCCTAGTAGAGCAGTGGCAGCAAGCGTCACAAGAAGTAGATGATGATCAGATGATCGTTTATCTTAGGTAATTATGCATGTAATAGTTTACTTTGGCGTGTGGAAATATCATGTGTGTACTAGCCACCTATGTAATTGGATGTTTGCTACATATCACACACATCTTGTTTACACGAAACGTTCATGTTCTCTTGGCTCAACACAAATAGTTTACCGAAATGAACTGTATGCCCTCCATTGCACACACCTTGATCTGGCTGAACCATTTCTATTGCATTGCCTAATCGAAACTAGTTCGTCTGAGTGAACCGTATGCCGTGCATCGCACACACCTTGATCTGGCTAACTGTTTCTTTTGTGTTGCCTAATCACAAACAGTTCATCCGAGTGAACTGTATGCCGTATATCGCACACACATTCATCTGGCTGCCCATTTCTGCTGTTCCGCCTCATCACAAACAGTTTATCCGAGTGAACTGTATGTCGTATATCGCACACACCTTGATCTGGATGCCCGTTTATGTTGTTCTGGCTCATCGCAAACAGTTCATTGAACTGAACCGTATGCCCCGCATCGCACACGCAACTAAAACCTGAACCACGTTTGATGTATCCGCCATCGCAAACGTTTTGCATCTTTTTTACAGTTTTTTTACATCACCGTTTGCGATTAATACATCACACACAGTTTCGTCGAAGGGTCTCTGATTGTAGTGTCGCATTAGCAGCATCCTGCAGTAGTGTATGGTCAGTCATCATTAGGAGATAAACATGTCGGTTACGCTAAACCAGGCTTGGAGGGTACGCCAAGTCTTCGGAGGTTTCCTTCTGGAGCACAGAGTCGCCTGTAATCTAGTCTTCCTTTAGTGGACGAAGACTGGCCCATCAGTCCGGCCCATGAGAGATAGGTCGGCAGCCCGAGGACCCCTTAGTCCGGGACACCCTCACATGGCAATATATCTTGGAATGGTTATGGAAATGCCATAATATGTAGGTATGGTGGCGGTTTTGAGGAAGATATAAGGAGGCTTATATGTGACAGAGCGTATCATATCACGGGGTTTGGATGCACCGGCAAAGTTTGCACCACATCTCGAGGTGAGAAAGGGCAATGCACGGCATCGAAGAGGCTAGCAAATTGCGAAAAGGTGAGAGTGTGTATAATCCATGGACTCACATTAGTCATAAAGAAATCGTATACTTTTTGCAAAAGTTTATTAGCCCTCTGTCAGTGTCAAAACCGGCGGATCTCGGGTAGGGGGTCCCGAACTGTGCGTCTAGGATCGATGGTAACAGGAGACGGGGGACACGATGTTTACCCAGGTTCGGGCCCTCTCTATGGAGGTAATACCCTACTTCTTGCTTGACTGATCTTGATGAATATGAATGTTACAAGAGTTGATCTACCACGAGATCGTAATGGCTAAACCCTAGGAGCCTAGCCTATGTGTGTATGGTAATGAATGTCGCCTATCCGGACTATTCTCTCCAGTTTATATAGACACCGGAGAGATCTAGGGTTACATGGGGTCGGTTACATAAGAAGGAATCTTCATAGTTGGTCGCCAAGCTTGCCTTCCACGCCAAGGAGAGTCCAATCCGGACATGAGTATGGTCTTCGGTCTTTATGTCTTCACAGCCCATCAGTCCGGCCCATGGATAACAGGCCGGATGCCCGAGGACCCCTTAGTCCAGGACTCCCTCAGTAGCCCCGAACCTGGCTTCAATGACGAGGAGTCCGGTGCACAGATTGTCTTCGGCATTGCAAGGCGGGTTCCCCTTTTTCCCAACTCCAAGATAGTCTTCGGACGTGATGACTATATCCGGACCTGTTATACACCATACACAACCGCAGAGAGAATATAATATTTGCACGAATCTAATCTGTTGACAGCTTCTTTACAACACAATATCGCGTCTGTCCAGTCATAATTTTGAACCGTTTTTCGTCTGCCATCCCACGTTCCGAGACGCGGTTGCTATTGGCACGTCTTGTCGAAGCAGAGATCGTGTCCCCTTATTGCGGGATTCTCATCAATGCGGGCATGGGTAACTCAACCGTGCCGTTTATACACCCCTTGGGAATAGGCGAGCTTTTAGTACGAGTGGGAAGGCGCTTGATATTCGCGGCCTTTATAAGGGGATAAGGATACTCTCCCCTTACCCACACCCTTCTTCATCCTTAGTCCTTCCTTCCTCGAGCTCTAGCGCCCAAGCTTTAGCTTTTCCTCGTTCGGGAAGGCACTCCAATCATGTACGGATCCGGAGCTGGAGGCAAGTGGATGGCCTCCTCCGTTAAGAAGAAGGACATCACGGAGCTCCGGGAGGCCGGCTATTTAGCCAAGGAGATTGCTCACCGACTCCCGGCAAAAGGGCAAATCGTCCCTACCCCCGAGCCCCATGAGAGGGTTGTGTTTCTCACACACTTCGTCTGCGGGCTGGGATTCCCCCTTCATCCATTTGTCCGTGGATTGATGTTTTACTATGGGTTGGACTTCCACGATCTGACCCCCAACTTTATACTCAACATCTCAGCATTTATCATTGTGTGCGAAGCCTTTCTCCGCATCCCGCCTCACTTCGGCCTATGGCTGAAGACCTTCAACGTGAAACCAAAGGTGGTGAGTGGTCAACAAGCAGAGTGCAGAGGCGCCATGGTGGGCAAAATGCCCAATGTCACCTGGCCCGAAGGCTCCTTCGCAGAGACGGTGAAGGGATGGCAGTCGGGGTGGTTTTACATCACCGAGCCGCGTGACGCCGATTGGGTAGCAGCCCCAGAATTCCGATCCGGAGTTTCGATGTGGCTCACTTCCTGGCAAGAGAAGGGCCTGACCTGGGGATCCTTGGACGAGATAACTGGGCTCCAGACATGCTTCCAGAACATGATAACCAAAAAGATCAAGCTTGTGAATGTGATCCAGGTTATGATCATTCGCCGGATCCTTCCGTGCCAACGCCGGACTTGCTATTTGTGGGAGTACGACCCCGCCGAGCACCAGACGCCGCGAGGGCTCTTCGGCACAACGCACGAAGGCATCTGGAAAGCGCTCTTCAAAGCCGGCGAGATGCCCCCGCCCACGACTGAAAATCGCGGGCTTAGCTCAAAGCGCCAGGCCAATCCAGTAAGTCTTTTAATGTTTTCGAGGTACACCCTTCACCGGCATACTTTGAGGATGGATACTGAGTTCCTCCATCTACCTTACCAGGCCTGGATCGAGGTGGCGGAGCAGATTAACTGTCCGGCTCCGCTTCCTGAGGAGGAAGAATTCCCACTTCTGACGAAGATGTTGTTTCCGGCGCCATATGTTGTGCCAGAGAAGATGGCCAAGAAAGCGGCCAAAGGGGCCAAGAAAGGCCCTTGCCAAAAAGGCGCTCCGGACATGTCGTCCGAGGATGAGACTTCCTCTTCGTCCAATGACGAAGAGGAAGAAGAAGAAAACGATTCCCCACCTGAGGTGGGGACGAAGAAGACGGCGCCCCCCCCCCCCCGGATCCGGAGGCGAAAGCGCTTAAGAGGGTTAAAGGCTCCCAAGCAGATAACTCCATGTGGGACATTGACAGTAGTCCGGAGCGACCTCGCCGGACCAAGCCTCGGGCCACTTCGTAAGTACCAGAATCCGCAATCGAATGGCCTTCCTGGTTTGTAGTATTGACATATTGTAAGCCTTGTTACTGCAGTCCGGCACGCGATGGCTCCCCGCAATCCTCAACTGAGGATTCGCTGGACTCGAAGGAGATGGCTAGCATATCTCCGCCACCTGCTCATTCCGTCTCACCCAAGGGTGATGATGAGGTGGTGTCCAAAAAGACTTTCCCAGGCCGGGGGGAGATTCCGGAGATCATCGGGGTGACGTCCCAAGATGACTTTTTGGCCGCCGGACATGCGGGGAAGAAAGTCCCCATGGGTACTGGTGACAGGGCCCGAGTTCCCTTTGGACCTCAGCCGGATACCATTCCAGAGATCTACACGGCTCCAAGGTCCAGCGAACGGCATTCCCTGCAAGGAGGGAATGTGCCTGTTCCACCGGTGACCTCTGTCCAACCAGAGGCGCCGGATAATCTGTTGGAGGCGCTACAAGGTGCCTCTATTGTGGATGAACATCGTGTCCTTATGGACACGGTGATAGAGAAGGTTCAGTTCGTCAAAAGCGGACTGACCGAAGCCTGCACTAGCCTTCTATCGGGCTTTGAGGTAAGTAATGTGATTGTAGGGAGAAATATCACAGTATAGACAGTAGCCCCTGATGCTCTGTTTGGTGTTCGGGAAGAAAAGCCGAACAGAGGATCAAGAATAAATATCGCAGGAGTCTAACATGAGTTGTCTATGTGAATAAGCAGGTATCGCTTCAGGCTGCCACTGCTCATGCTGCGGAGGTCTCCGGACTGAAGCAGAAACTGGAGCGGGCCGAGGAGGAGCTCGGCCTCGTGAAGAAGCAGCTGGAAGATAACCAAGGTATGCAATAGCCTATGGGTACATTTCGAAAAAAATGAATAGTCCGTCCAGGCTAAAGTATCATAAACTTTATTAGGGGCCACGACCGAGGTGGCAGCCCTTAAAAAGGCGCTAGCCGAGGCCAAGGACAAGGCGGCCAAGGAACGCGTCTCGCGCGAGAAGCACGAGGCCCGGGTTGGCGAGGCACAGCAAGAGCTCCAGGGTGCGATAGAGAGATTTGAGTCCTTGGAGCGTAATTATAAGGCGCGAGAGTCCGAATTGGCCAAGGCCCGCCAGAGCGCGCAGGATGCACGAGCCGAAGCCCAAAGCGCCCTCCAGGAAATTCAGGCGGCAAAGAAGATTACGACGGGTAAGTCTGTCACCATGCGTAGCAAGTATGTAGAAGAAACCTTTCCTTGTGCTTATCCTGAATTTGGATTTTCCAGGGGTATTTACGGATCTGCCGCACAGTGTGTCAGATGCTGCCGAGCATTATAGAGCCGAAGAAGGGATGTGTACGGAGAAGCTATTCTGGTCCCAACATCTGGGATCCGAACATCCGATGCCCTTTAGTGACCAGCTAAAGCAGTTGGTCGAGCTGCACAGGTTGGCAGAGCTAGCCATGAAGGACCTGATAGTCCGGCGGTGGCCTGCCGATCCTATACCTAGCAGCTACTTCGGACTTGTGCAGCGGCTTGTGAGTGCCTGTCCGCGGCTCGAAGCCGTGAAGCGGTTGGTCTGTATTGAAGGTGCGCGTATGGCCTTTGCTCGCGTCAAGACACATTGGGTGAAGCTGGATGCCAAGAAGCTGATGACCGAGGGACCGCCAGAAGGCAAGGAGCATCATCGACCCGAGCACTATTTTGATGGTGTTCTGGAGGGGTCCCGCCTTGTGGCGCAGCAATGTTCGAAGGATTTTATATTCCCTTGAGAACATGTATATTACCTTGTCCTGTAATATGGAACAAGGATGTTATGTAGCATAATGCTTATGATTTAGATTTTACCTCCTGTGCGCCTGTTTATTAAATCTGAGGGTTGACCAGTCGTCGGCTTCTGCCCCCACGTAGATAGTACGGGGGTGTTCGGGATGAATCTAAACACTCTTTACTCCACATTCTGGTCCTTAAAGGAGGTGTTTAGCGCGACGAACAAGGCAATCAGACTATGCGGCCTTTACCGCCGTCACTTAGCCATAGGAGTTTGACAATTAAAAAAGTTGACGAAGCCCCTGGTGTTCGGAAGGCCGAATTAGGGGCGTTTATCACGCCTAATCGGGAGAACCGATTCTTCGCAAGAAGCGGAAAAACTCTCCAACGATTTGGAACCTCTCGAATAGCTGACCGGCTCTCGCTGCATCATGACAGTCAGTTTTCGGCTTTCTCTACTGAGGTGCTCGTCCGGAAGAACCGGGACACAATCGCAGTAGTTCTCCCTTTACTACCCTAGCCGATGTAGCAGAACATAAGGTAGTAAGCACAGGAGCCGGGCAACCCAACTATTGACCAAAGACATGATTCGGAGCCGATGCATATAATGTTATAAGTTCGGGGTGCCGAACTATACTGTAAAAGTGTTCGGACTTTTATTACCGTGATGCGGGGTGTGATGAAGCCCCTGGCGTAGTAATACGTACCATGGTGTACGTGTGCAATGAGTAATTGATACCGAGGTGAGGAAACGGGAAAATGAAGTAATAAGCTGATGCTACCGTGTATTCACCATTGTGGTGTAACTAGTATGTCGAGGCGTACTTTGTACAAGTAATGCGATAAGCAAGTAAGGCTGTTTAACACGCCGCCACCAAGGGCGAGCTACATGCGAGTATGAAAAGCAATTATGGCAATAGTTTAGTAGAAACCACCTGGGGATTCCCTTGTAAGCCAGAGCTCCCTTCCTCCTTGGTGTGTTCTGCTGGCGGGTTGTCCGTGTAGACTGTGGATTGCGAACGAGTTATGCCTCCGTCAATACCCATGGGGTTTTGAGTGCGTAATTTATGTACGCGCGGTATTTAATGCCATGGCCTCATCGGGGTTGGGACGGAGGCCAAGTTGCTAATTCGGCTCGTGGCGAGCCGAGCTGTCTTGTTGCAGTGTGTTCCGGACCCTCTTAATGATGTCCAGGGGCTCGGCAGCCGGATTATAATGCTGCTTGAGAAGGCCGATCTGTACTTCTACTGCTAGGGCGGCGGTGTGCAACTCTGTACGGAGGGAGTGTTCCGTGTTTCCTTTTACTGTAATGACGCCACGTGGATGTAACGCCCCGGATCCGATGCGCCAGGTGTCTGCCAGTTATCCGCTGTCCTTGCCTTGTCATCTACTTGTGTGTTGCATTTTGCCATGTCATCATCTACATTTCATCTGCATGTTTTTCAAAACTTGCATCCGGTCCTTTTCCCCATTGTCTGTTTCGCGATCCGACACTCTCGCACGCGCCCGTCGCCCCTCTCAGTCCTTGTTTTGTGAGAGGGAGAAAAACGTTCTCGGAATGGACCGAGATTTGCCGAGTGGCCTTGGTATAGCACCGGTAGACCGCCCGTCAAATTTCGTTCCATTTGGAGGTCGTTTGATGCCCCAACGGTTAACCGCGTAGCCCGAAAACCCCTCTCTCTTTGCAGCCCAGCACCCCTCCACCACAGCCCACTAACACATCTAAACCCCCTCCATGCTCTCGGTTGTTCGATCACGATCGTGAGGGCGAAAACCGCACCTCGTTTGGACTCTCCTAGCTCCCTCTATCTATATATATGTGTGCCTCTCCCGAAATTCGCGGTGCAAACCCTAGATCAATTCCCCTCCGCGCCGCCGGACGTTTCATCCTCAGCCACCGGACATGTCCGTCGCCGCCCGCCACGTCAGCGCCGCCGCCTTTCTCTCTCCTCCTCCACCGCGCCAGCCACCGCGGCCCGCCCGAGCCCATCCGGGACCCGCGCGAGCCCACTGCGCCGCCTCCCGGCCCGAGCGCCGCCGCCCCGCGCCCGCTCCTCCGCGCCCACAGGCTGGCCCTGCCTCCACCGCCTCATACCTCGCCGCTGGTGCGCCGCCCCACCCCGCGTCGCTGGCGCCTCGCCGGATTCCGCGCCGGCCACCGCGCGCCCAGCGCCGCCGGTCGCCGTCGTGCTCCGCCCCGCCGTCCCGCACCGGAGCCGCCCGCCGGCGCCGCGCTCCCGCGCCTCCGCCCCCTCCTCCCCGAGCTCCGGCCATCTCCCTCCTCTCCGGCACCAACTCCGGTGACCCGATCCAGCACTGCCTCGATCCGCCTGCCGAAACCCTAGATCCGTTTCGGAGGTGATTTTTCTACTAAGTCCCCGAATTGTTGCATTATGTGTTCATGTTCATCATGCCATAACTTCTTGCATACTACTCTGTTTTGCATGCATAATATGTAGAAATGTTCATCATGAGATGTTCTTCATTTTGTTCCATTGTTCCATGCTCGTTTGAGATAGTCTTGATGCCCAAATCATCGTTGCAAGAGTGCTATATAATGCTAACTGCTGTCTGTTATCAGAACTTGATGATTTGTCTTTTTCGTTGCATTTTGTGTGTGCATTCTATGAGCTTGATGTCTACATGAGTTTTGAACTACTTCATGCCATCTTTACAGGGGTGCTTGTCTTGTATTTTTGTGATCTATGTGGTGACTAGCACAAGCATGCAAAGTAGCCTCCGTGATGTTGCTGATTTCTGTGACGGTGATTTCTGAAGTCCGAGTCTGTTATATTTTGTTGCCCTGTAAACCTGCTGTCTCCATGAGTTCTATGCATAATCTGGAGATGTTCATTAAGGATGTTTTGTTACACATGTTATGCTCTATCCATCCATGCCCATGTTTGAAATTATGGAGTGACCTAGCATGTCTTAATCTTGCTCTACTTTTGCTATAAAATGTTCCTGGCAGATTGTTTACATGTTAATCAGTTTTGACATGTGTTTTGCTAGTGATCCATGCACCCTATGACTATGATATTGACATGCTTAGCTTTATATTTGTGCCATATTACTGCTGGTTACCTTGTGATGCCATTTATTGCTCTGTGGTGAGTGGTTCAAGCTCACCAACATGCCTACTTATCGTTGTTTCTGCCATGTCCTGTTATTTTCACGAAGTCTGAATCTGTCATATTACTTGCTAGTTTACATGGGTGCCATCATATCTTCTGTGCCTTTTTGGCTCGTGATCAGTAAGGAACTTTTGTTCTAGGAAATTAGTAGATTCATGCCATCCCTTTTTTCTATGATATGTTCCTGTAGCATGTTGTTTGATAGCTCTAAAGTTTGCAACCTGATGTTATTTCTGCCATGTCCAGTGATTTCTGATAAGTCTGTGAATCTGTTATTTATTTCAATCTTTCCATGTCCTTTTGAGCATGTTCTAGTGATTTCTGGAGATAGCTCAGTGTTCATGTTTTGTCATGGTTTACCTGTACATCATGTCCATGCCTTTTGCTTTCATGTTGAGGTGTTGTAGCATATTTTTATGATGCTTGCATTATGCCTAGTTGCTGTTTTGGACAGATTGTTGCTATGTCTTGTTTGGAGTGTATGTGTTGCACCGTTGCTCCGTTTTGAGCATGTTCTATATGTAACTTGCTTAGAATTGCATGTAGTTCCATATTATCTTGTTGCATCCTTGTTTTGAGGTGTTTACTTGATGTTTGTGTGCATTTTGCATCAATGTCATGTTTAACTTGTTTTGCTCATATCTTCTAGGCCGTAGCTCCGAGTCTAATGAACTTTATATGTAACTTGACTAGAATTTCGTGTAGATTGTTTTGGTGCATCTTAACTTGCTGTTTAACATCTTGAACATAAGGTTTATTCAGATCTGGACCAATTTCGAAATTTGCATATGAGGACTTACCGGAATTGTTACAGGTTGTTTCCGGCCTCATTTAAACTTGCTTTGATGTGTTGCTCTTGTATGCATCATCTCTGGACATGAGTAGCTTCATGTAGCCTTGTCATGCATCATACTTGGTTGAGCATCATGACTTGTTCATGTGTGGTGTGTTTACCATGTTGTGTGCTTCTTCTCGATAGTTCCCATGTCGTTGCGATCGTGAGGATTCATTCGTCTTCGTGGCTTCATCTTCTTCATGGACGCGTTCTTCTTCCTAGCGGGATTTCAGGCAAGATGACCGTCACTTTGGATGTCACTACTATCATTGCTATGCTAGCTGCTTCGTTCTATCGCTTTGCTGCGCTACCTATCACTTGCTCTTCAAGCCTCCCAAATTGCCATGAACCTCTAACCTTTGTCACCCTTCCTAGCAAACCGTTGTTTGGCTATGTTACCGCTTTGCTCAGCCCCTCTTATAGCGTTGCTAGTTGCAGGTGAATATGAAGATTGCTCCTTGTTGGATTATGTTTATGTTGGGATATCACAATATCTCTTATTTAATTAATGCATCTATATACTTGGTAAAGGGTGGAAGGCTCGGCCTTATGCCTGGTGTTTTGTTCCACTCTTGCCGCCCTAGTTTCCGTCATACCGGTGTTATGTTCCTTGATTTTGCGTCCCTTACGCGGTTGTGTGATTTATGGGACCCCCTTGACAGTTCGCTTTGAATAAAACTCCTCCAGCAAGGCCCAACCTTGGTTTTACCATTTGCCTACCTAAGCCTTTTTTCCCTTGGGAGTCGCGCTCCCGAGGGTCATATTTATTTTACCCCCCCCCCCCGGGCCAGTGCTCCTCCGAGTGTTGGTCCAAACTAGAGCCCTTTGCAGCGCCACCTCGGGGAGACTTGAGGGCTAGTTTTAGTTGTACGGACTGCTCATCCGGTGTGCCCCGAGAACGAGATATGTGCAGCTCCTATCGGGATTTGTCGGCACATTCGGGCGGCTTTGCTGGTCTTGTTTTACCATTGTCGAAATGTCTTGTAACTGGGATTCCGAGACTGATCGGGTCTTCCCGGGAGAAGGAATATCCTTCGTTGACCGTGAGAGCTTATAATGGGCTAGGTTGGGACACCCCTGCAGGGTATTATCTTTCGAAAGCCGTGCCGCGGTTATGTGGAAGATGGGAATTTGTTAATGTCCGGTTGTAGAGAACTTGACACTTGACTTAATTAAAACGCATCAACCGCGTGTGTAGCCGTGATGGTCTCTTTTCGGCGGAGTCCGGGAAGTGAACACGGTGTTTGGGTTATGTTTGACGTAAGTAGGAGTTCAGGATCACTTCTTAATCATTACTAGTTGACGACCGTTCCGTTGCTTCTCTTCTCGCTCTTATTTGCGTATGTTAGCACCATACTTGCTTAGTCGCTGCTGCAACCTCACCACTTTACCTCTTCCTTACCCATTAAGCTTTGCTAGTCTTGATACCCATGGTAATGGGATTGCTGAGTCCTCGTGGCTCACAGATTACTACAACACTAGTTGCAGGTACAGGTTTTGCAATGATCGTGACGTGAGAGCGATGTTACTTGTTTTGGACTTCTTCTTCTGCTTCTTCTTCGATCAGGGGATAGGTTCCAGTTCGGCAGCCTGGGCTAGCAGGGTGGATGTCGTTTGAGCTTCTGTTTGTGTTTCATCCGTAGTCGGATGTTGATCTTATGTATGATGTATTGATGTATTCTTGCGGCATGTGTATGCCTGGTATGTATCCCCAACTATTATGTAACGTTGATGTAATGATATCCACCTTGCAAAAGCGTTTCAATATGCGGGTCTATCCTTGGTGGGACCTTCGAGTTCCTCGCGAATAGGGTCGCATATTGGGTGTGACAAGTTGGTATCGTGTAGTTGGCCGTTTTTGAGTCTAGAAGAAAACTGTTTTCGGAGTCTAGTTATATCGGAGAGTAGGAATTCTTTTTACTCCTCAGCCCCTTCGTCGCTCTGGTGAGGAATCATGATGTAGGTGTTTTGAATTACTCCTCTTCCCCTTCAAATTTTTTTAGGATCACGCAGTCGGTTTTCTGATCGTTGTTCCTCAGCTCTTTGCATCCGGTGCATTTCTCGTCAAGACGATTCGACCCTCTTTGCTTTTGCAAGTTCAATCCTCAGTTCGCTCTCAACAAAGTTGTTTCTCTGCCCTCAGTTGTTTTCTTTTCCCCACCCGCCCACCCCTTCTTCTTCTCGGAACCGGAGTCCGTGATCGAGTATCCATCCTAATCTTGTGAAGTCTTTGCATTCTTTCCTCAATGATTTCAACCGGCGCTTTCTCTTCAAAGCTATTCGTCGATTTCCCCTTCCAAGTTGTTGTTGTTTTTCCCGCCCTCCCATCCCCTTTTATTCTCGGCGCTTGAGTCTCTTTCGAGCATCAATTTCATTCGTGCGGAGCCTCTCCAGTCTTTCGTCAGTTATTTCAACCGGTGAATTCTCGTCTCGTTATACATTCTTCATCTCTTTTCTTTTCCGGTGGATCCAATTCAAGTTTTCGGTGTTGATCGTATTCTTTTCCTTGACTGTTGGGGATATAACTACTGGAGTCACCCACCCAGGAGGGGCCGGGTTATGCTATGACGATCATCACATGAAGCCCAATCTCAAGTTTGAGGATGGCGGTTCAGTAATGGGCCTAAGGCCTAGAGGCGGCTTAAGGCCCGTAGTGATAAACCGTCGTTAAGGCATGACTTGTAGTGTAAGGCAAGAATAGTTAAGAGTCCGAGCCGGACACTGTTTATAAGCCGGCCGGGACTCTGAGAGCCGCTGGGCGTTAACCTCTCTATATAAAGGGATGACCCAGTGGCGGTTCAGGACAAGTAAGATCAGATCGATAGCCAGGCATAGCGGTTTAGCTCCCTGGTCATCGAAACCCTAAGTAATTCCACCTCAATTGGAGTAGGCTTTTACCTTCACCGTAAGGGGCCGAACCAGTATAATCCTCGTGTCCTTTGTCCCGTTTAACCCCTTTAAGCTTCCTAGTTGCGATGGCTCCACGACTAAGTCCTTGCACGAGGACATCTACCGTGACTATTCCACGACAGTTGGCGCCTACCGTGGGGCCAGCGCACGGTGGATTTGAGTTCTTGAAGGGCAGCTTCGAAGGGCTCAAGGGATACGTTGTGGGCCGGATGACCAAGAGTCGTCGCGGCAAGCTCTACATCGACGACGCAGGCTGGGGCCCCGATGCCGGCGCAATCGAGTACGGGTACCGGGTCCCCTTCGGCGGAATCCACGTTTTCATTGGCAAGATTGGCGAGCCGGGCCCTGAACCGGACCTTTGCACCGACCTCGTCGAGACGGCTCAGCGTGCGAGACCCGCCCGGACTCTGCCTGCCTTGAAGTGTGCTTTCGTGGGATGCGTCCATGGAGGACTCTCTGAAGGATCTGGATCTGGCGATGAGACGGCCGCCCGCTCTGACGGCGAGTCGTCCACAGATGAGACCAACTCGTTATATCAACTTCAAGATGGCAGGCTGAGGGGTTGTTCCGATGGCGACAGTATTCCGGACCCCTTTGAGCCGCCAAGCCGGGTTGGAATCTTCATGGCCAGCACACAACCTGTTCAAAACCCCGCCGCTGGGGCAGGAGGCCCTGTGCACTCGCCGGCTCAGGTGCTAATGGATCTCACAGATAAGATGACGGCCCTGTTAACTGCCACGGTCGTCCCGGCGGATCAAGCTCAACATGATGCAGAAGTGGCACAACTAAAATTGGACATAGCGCAGGCCAAGGAAGACCTGGCAGTGGAAGGAGTTAGGATGGCTGCGAAGCGGGCGGCTCTGGACGCCCAGACTCAGTTTATTCAGGCGGAGTCTTTTCGGCTCACGATGGATCAGAACGCATCCAACGAGGTCATGAGAAGGAGGTATCAGAAGGCTCAATCTCGGCTCCCTCCGGTTTATGATCCTCGCAACCTCTTCAACACACCCGGTGCAGGGCCTAGCAACCCGCCAGAGATAAATCAGATCACGGCACCCGGGGTGGGAACGCTGGTTCAGCCACCAGTGATGGGGCCTCCCCGTGTGAATACTGCACCGCCTCCATATGTGCCAACACCACCGGGTCATTATTCTAACCCGTTGGAAAACATGATCGCTGCAGCAGCGCGACTGGCGGCTCTTCCAGTTGAGGGTGACTCCCCAATGGCGGTCGAAACCCGCAGGGTCAGAGAACTTCTTCAGACGGCTTTGGCGCAGCAGGAGGCATATTCATATAGCCGGGACAGGATTCATTCGACCCCTCGACAGGCAATTCGTCAAAACCGGAGTCTGAGTTATAGCAGACACATGGCGTCGGCGACCGGCTCAAGCAACGTCCGGCGCCATGACTTTCCTGGGGGGCATGGCCCGGCACATAATGGAGCCTTTAATGCGGTAGATCAAGACAGAGCGCGTCAGGAAGCTGAGCAGGCGGCTCAGATGACGGCTTACCAGCCTTTTCCGGTTTACCCGACGGCTTCTATTGAGGCAGGCATGGCTACAAGAGCCGGAGACGTCCCTTGCCTGGTGCCGGCTCTCCGTAACGAACGTCTGCCCAAGGATTTCAAAGGACCTAGGAAGGTACCTATTTACACGGCTGATTTACAGCCCGAAGCATGGGTTGAGAGCTACGAGATGGCTATGGAGTTGCTGGAGGTCAGCGAAGCGGCAATGGCCAAATACTTCACCATGATGTTGGATGGGACTGCCCGCACTTGGTTGAAGGGACTGCCGCCCAATTCCATCGGGTCATGGGCAGAGCTAAAAGCCCGATTCATCCAAAACTTCAAAGATACATGTAGGCAATCAATGTCAATTATGGATTTGACTAACTGCAAACAGCAAGAAGGCGAGTCTACAACCCATTGGGTACGCCGGGTCAAAGAGATAATACATTCATCTGATAAGATGGATGCCGGCTCTGCGGTGTTGATGTTGGAGCAAAATTGTCATTTTGCGCCTCTGAAGATGAAGCTTGGGCGGCTCAAGCGCGATTGCAACGATATGGGTACGCTGATGGCGGCTCTGGTCAAGTACGCCGACTCTGATAGTACCAAGGATCTCGCGTCTGATGAGGAAAAGACAGGGAAGGGAAAGAAGAATGGCAACGGCAAGGGCCCTCAGCATAACCCGGCGAACCAGGGAAGTAATAAACGTAAGGCTGATGGCAGTATGGAATTTGTGGCCAACACCAATGCGCAAGGTAACAACCACCGACGTAAGGGGAGACTACCTCCCCGATCCGCCGGATCAGGCCCGACGCTTGAGCAATTGTTGAATGAGCCCTGTCCAAGGCACGGTTCTAGGGAGAAGCCAGCCACTCATCTATGGAAAGATTGTGCAATCATGAAAGCTTTCAAAAATTCCAACACTTTCAATGGCAACAATGGGCAGGGCGGCGGCGGCTTTCATGGCCCGGGCGGCGGTTCAAATTCCAATTTTTAGAATTTTCAAGGTAATCAAGGGGGGTTCAACCAGCAATCTGGCCAGGGTAATCAGCAACAGCAGCAGGGGGATATTAGACCAATCCAAAGCAGCTCAACAGTGGATAGTATCATGTGTTTACTACCAGTTTGTGCAAGCGAGACCAGAAGCTTCATAAAAGGGCTGTGAACGCTGTTGAGCCAGTGGTTCCACGTTACTTGCGATGGTCTGAGCAACCTATTGTATGGAGTAGGGAGGATCACCCTCCCCGGGTTGATAATCTGGGTCACCTGGCTTTGGTGGTGGCTCCTCAGGTTGGTGGGTATAAATTCACTAAGGTGCTCATGGATGGGGGCAGCAGCATCAACATCCTCTATTATGAGACCTTCCGTCGTATGGGATTAACCGATAAAAACCTCAGCCAGTCCAATACTGTTTTCTACGGCGTGGTGCCTGGTAAGTCGGCATATCCAGTTGGTAAGATCGAGCTGGAAGTAGCCTTTGGAGATGAGTACAACTCCAGGGCGGAAAAACTGACTTTTGAGGTGGTCAAGATCAGAAGCCCGTACCATGCTCTATTTGGGCGGGCGGCTTACGCCAAGTTCATGGCACGGCCGTGTTATGTATATTTGCAGCTCAAGATGCCGGGTCACAACGGGACCATTACGGTTCATGGCAGCCGAAAAGTAGCTTTGGAGTGCGAGGAAGGTGACGCTGCTTACGCTGAATCTGTTTGTGCGACAGAGGAGTTGAAGTTTTATAAGGATAATGTTGACCCGGCAGATATGACGTCTCTGAAAAAGCCAACCACGGAGTATGAGCCGGTAATGAAATTTAAGTCGGCCGATGAGACTAAGCTTGTTGACTTTGTTCCAGGTGACTCATCTAAGCAGTTCAGCATCAGCGCCAATCTGGATCCTAAATAGGAAGGCGCGCTCATCGAGTTCATCCATGAGAACCGGGACATGTTTGCATCGAAACCTTCTGACATGCCGGGTGTACCGAGAGAGCTCGCTGAGCACACTCTTAATATTGATCCAAAATTTAAGCCAGTCAGGCAATTCCTCCGGCGGTTTAATGAGGAGAGGCGGAAGGCCATTGGTGAAGAAGTAGCTCGGCTCTTGGCGGCTGGGTTCATTGTGGAAGTCTTTCATCCAGAATGGTTGGCTAACCCGGTGCTCGTACTCAAAAAGAACGGCACCTGGCGTATGTGTGTGGATTATACGGATTTAAACAAGGCTTGTCCGGCTGATCCTTTTGCTCTCCCTCGTATTGATCAAATTATTGATGCTACGGCGGGTTGTGAGCGTTTGAGTTTTTTGGATGCGTACTCTGGTTACCATCAGATCAAAATGGTTGTTAAGGACCAAGAGAAGACGGCGTTCATTACTCCCTTTGGAGCTTTTTGTTATGTGTCTATGCCTTTTGGGCTCAAGAGTGCACAGGCGACTTACCAGCGTTGCGTGCAGAATTGTCTTCATAATCAGATTGGGCGCAACGTTCATGCCTATGTGGATGATATTGTGGTCAAATCCAGAGAGAAGGAGACCTTGATAAATGATCTGAGAGAGACCTTTGATAATCTCCGGGTCTACAAGATGATGCTTAACCCGGCCAAGTGTGTTTTTGGTGTTCCTGCAGGCAAGCTCTTGGGTTTTCTGGTTTCTCACAGAGGCATTGAAGCTAACCCGGAGAAGATCAAGGCAATCACCTCTCTGGCTAAGCCGGCGTGCACAAATGAGGTCCAGCGTCTGGCGGGTCGCATCGCTGCTTTGAGTCGATTTATAAGCCGGTTGGGTGAAAAGGCCATACCACTGTATCAGATGATGAAGAAAACAGATGACTTTGTCTGGAGTGATGATGCTAATGCTGCTTTTGAGGATTTGAAAAGACAGTTAGCTGAGCCGCCAGTCCTTGCTGCTCCTGTCGATAAGGAGCCCTTATTGTTGTATGTAGCCGCTAACACACGAGCCGTTAGTGTGGCCGTCGTGGTGGAGCGCAAGGAGGCGGGTAAGGAACATTCGGTTTAGCGGCCGGTTTACTACGTCAGCGAAGTACTCATTGAGTCCAAGCAGCGGTATCCACATTGGCAGAAGCTTGTTTATGGGGTGTTCATGGCAAGCCGGAAGCTTAAGCATTATTTCCAGGGCCACCCCATCATTGTGGTTAGTTCTGCTCCTTTAGGAGATATCATCCAAAACAGAGAAGCCACCGGAAGAGTTGCTAAGTGGGCCATTGAACTTAGGCCTCATGATTTAAAGTATGTGCCACGCACTGCTATCAAATCTCAAGCATTGGTAGACTTCATCAACGACTGGACAGAACTGCAGATGCCTGAGGAGAGGCCAGATAACACATACTGGACTATTCACTTCGACGGGTCCAGGCAGTTGGAGGGCTCGGGGGCTGGAGTCGTTTTAGCTTCCCCTCGAGGTGACAAATTTCGTTATGTGCTACGGTTGATGTTTTCATGTACTAACAATGCAGCTGAGTATGAGGCCTTGCTCCATGGTCTTCGGATGGCTAAGGAGATGAGCTTAAGCCGGGTGAGATGCTTTGGCGACTCAGATTTGGTGGCTCAACAGGTATGAGGCAAGTGGGATTCCAAGGACCCCCTCATGGCGGCTTATCGCCGTGAAGTTGATGCCATCGCCGGGCATTTTCAGGGTTATCAAGTGGAGCACATTGACCGCAGAAAGAACGAAGCGGCTGATGCCTTAAGCCGGCTGGGCTCTCAGCGTAAGCCGGTGCCGCCTAATACTTTCTTGGATATTCTGCATAACCCTTCTGTCAAGTTGCCTACAGAGGAAGACTTGGCTGTTCCTGACCTAGAAGCACAGTTGGTGGCGGCTCTTCACATTATCCCAGATTGGACAGTGCCATACTTGGCTTACATGACCCAGGGAGACTTGCCTGAGGATGAAACTTTGGCCAGACAGATAACCCGGCGGTCTAAGTCAATGATAATTATCAATGGCGAGTTGCATCATCGCAGTGTTACTGGGGCTTTTCAGTGTTGTGTTTCCCCTGAGGAGGGTCAAGAAATTTTACGAGAGGTTCACGAGGGGGATTGTGGCCATCATGCCGGCTCGAAATCCCTTGTGGCGAAGGCTTTTTGTCATGGTTTTTATTGGCTGACGGCTCACGCTGACGCAGAGGACTTAGTCAGTAAATGTGAGGTTGTCAGAAGTTCTCAAGACGTGCTCACGTGCCGGCTCAAGAGTTGAGGATGATTCCAATCACTTGGCCGTTTGCAGTCTGGGGGCTTGATATGGTTGGGCCTTTCAAAAGGTCCAAGGATAAGAAGACCCACCTCTTGGTGGCGATGGACAAGTTCACAAAGTGGGTTGAGGCAGAGCCAGTTAGTAAGTGTGACGCAGCCACGGCGGTTCAGTTCATGAAAAAGGTGATATTTCGCTTTGGTTTTCCACACAGCATTATAACTGACAATGGTACCAATCTGTCTAAAGGCGCCATGGAAGAATTTTGCCAACGAGAGCATATTCGGCTTGATGTTTCATCAGTAGCTCACCCCCAATCCAATGGTCAAGCTGAGAGAGCCAATCAGGAAATCTTGAAGGGCATCAAGCCCCGGCTTTTGGTCCCTTTGCAACGGACGCCGGGTTGTTGGGTGGAGGAGTTACCCTCTGTGTTATGGAGCATCAATACTACTCCTAACAGGTCTACGGGTTACACGCCTTTCTTCATGGTCTACGGAGCTGAGGCGGTTCTCCCTAGCGACATCCATCATGACTCGCCTCGAGTGGCGGCTTATGTCGAGGCGGACAATGAGCAAGCGCGTCAAGATGCTCTTGACTTGTTGGACGAACAACGTGACGTAGCAGCAGCTCGCTCGGCGATTTACCAACAAGACATGCACCGCTATCACAGCCGCCGGGTTAAGTCCAGGACTTTTCAGGAAGGTGATTTGGTGCTCCGGCTCATCCAGGATCAAACAGATGCACACAAGCTATCCCCACCTTGGGAAGGGCCCTTTGTGGTCAGCAAGAACTTGCACAACGGGTCATACTACCTCATCGATGTTTGAGAGCACAAAGATTCACGTAAGTCGGAGGAGGAGACCCGCCGGCCGTGGAATATTGCTCATCTTCGGCCGTATTACACTTGAGCCAACGGCTCTCATAATGTACATATTTCTATAGCCATGTATATATTATGATGAATAATAAAGCAGGACCTCTGTCCTTTTTTCCCCTCCAAAGGTAAATGTGTCATTGTTATTTTCATTATGATATCACATGATCACTTGGAGGCTGATCCGGCTTATGATCGTATTCGAATCTAGCCGTTAAATATATGATCACTTGGGGGCTTCCTGTTCAAACATAGGTCGTATCCGAACCAAAGAGAACATAGCTGTCGATACCCACTTGATTGGCATATTGCCGAGCTCACTGGGGAGTTTCTTGATCATATTTGAATCATAGCTCAACCCCCTTTGGGAACCGACGTGGATCGTATTCGAATCAGCGTCGTTAAACAACTCTCAAGATCATTTGGGGGCTTCCTGTTCAAACATAGGTCATATTCGAACCAAAGAGAACATAGCTGTCGATACCCTCTTGATCGGCAACGCCAAAGCCACTGGGGGCTATATGATCGTATTCGAATCTTAGCTTAACCCCTTTGGGACGGTTCTCTGGTCGTATTCGAATCAGAAGCCTCCAAATTTTTGAAGTCTCTTTGTTGCAAACAAGTTCTTTTGATTATACCTAAAGTGTTCAAGGGTGGTTTCTACTCCACCGGCTTAACTTTGGTCAATAAAGTTGATCGCACATGATAAGCATCATGTTACATAGTGGGGTTTTTACTCATTATTTGGATCACATAAACCGGAGGTGTACTTGAAGGATCACAGGTATGTTGTTATGGTTATCTCAAGGATATAATGGAGGACCGGTTTGTTATGATTCCGGGTTATATGTAAAATGTATGACTCTCCATGCGGTAAGCCGCCAAGGGACTTGTGATTTGTTTTTCTATGCAGGACAATTAAAGACAGCTCTTTAAACATAAGGAAAACAGAGGATCAAGCATAACCCGGAAGAATATAAAAGGGCAGCTTAAACAATGTTGAGCGCTACACACGTGCGCGATGGCACGACAAAATTAAGTGTTTGTCCTACTCTATTACATGACTCCCCGAGTCCAAAAGGTGAGGCATCGTCTTTTAAGACATAACCATGAGCCACCTGCGAAATCAAGGGCGTTGTTGGCCTGAGGTTTCCGGGTCATCCCTCTCCGCTCATCCAGCTGTTTCCATGACCTGGAAGGTTGATGATTTCCAGTCAATGCCACTCAAGGCTTCAAATTGAGCCTCATCATCAATTAACCCGGCCGGGTCAACTTCAGGGGCGAAGGTATGCTTACGAGTTGGAGGAATCAGGCTGACTGATTCATAGTGTGGTGTTGGGATTCTTTGATTCTCCGCGTCATAGCCCGGTTGATATTTGGTAAGATCTGTGTCATTGCCAATCCAAGTGGCCACAGGGCGTACGCTCTTCACACAAGCGGCGAAGTCCTTCTGGTCAAAGGGGTGCCGTCTTCCTTCAAGCTGGGATACCCAAGGGCGATGTCGGCCGGGTCTAGCTCCGGTAGAAACGCCTTGGCCCGGCTTAGCGCGGCTATAGCTCTGGCTCTTGCAGAAGCCCGTCTCAACTCTTGGAATCGTTGAGGAAGTACGGCAAGCCGCCTGAGTACATCCGCCAGGTGAGTGGGAACTTCATTTGACAGAGCCACGACGGCTAAGGCACGTTGTGACCCGGTGTAAAGTTGCTCTACCAAGGTATAAACCGCCTTCAATTTTGTCAGCACGTTTTGATTAAGATTGGAGCTCCTGGGGCCTACATTGCAAAGACAGGTAAGCTGATGACAATTGAGATGCTCTTTGGAAAAGATGTAAACTAACTAAACACTTATAGAGTAACTTACCAAAGATTGCTGAGACCATCTGAGAAACATGGTGTTTTAAGCCGGATAGCTCGGCGGCTGTTTCAGCAAGAGTGGCCTCCGCTTGTTCGGCCCGGCTGAGCAAAGCCGTCTTTTCATCTGCCCAGGCTTTTCTCTCTGCTTCAAATTTCTTCTTCAGTTTCTCTTGAGCAGATACACTGAATTCAAACTTGGAGTTGGCCTTTTGGGTTTCATTTTCTTGAGTCTTCAGGCAGTTCTTTAAATCAGAGATCTTCGATTCAAATTGCTTGACGGCGGCCTGTATAAATTCCGGGTCACAGTTAGGGTGATTATAATGCAACATTAAGTCCCAAGCACTTTGCAAGCAAAGACACTTGGCACTTGGGGGCTAATGTATGCTGAAGAGCTCTATTTACAGTGGCGGTTCATGCAAATAAGTCCCAAGCATTTTGCAAGCAAAGGTACTTGGCACTTGGGGGCTAATGCATATTGTTGTTCAACTACTTGATTAAAACAAGGTAAGGACCGGTTCAGATATGCTGATTAAACCGGACCTTGAGTGCTACCAGGTAAGTCGGTTTTCTTGCAGTGCTTACTAAGCCGGTATTAAGTCTACAACATATTTTATCATAAGTAATAGACTTGGGGGCTGGCATGGTAAGTATAACTATGGAGTAAGAAAGGGAGTTATACCTCAGATTTTTGCTGTATTTGTTTCACCATGTCAATCTCCAGATCCCGGCTGTTGTGCACTTGATTCACATAGCCAGAGACAATATCTTCAATGCTCAGATGAGCATAATCAGTGATGTCCAACTTGGCCCGGTGGCGCTCCAGAAGTTCTTCCTTGGCAGAGCACTTGGCCAGCACGGTAGGTCGTCTCGGTTCGAAAAACTCAATCCGGGTGATCTCAACGTCCGGATCATCTGGATGAGCCGGGCTGGGGATCTCCGGGTTCTCAGAACCTTCCATAGCTTGTTCAACAGTGGGAGCAGCGGTGGCATCAGGAGATGGTACAGCCGGCGACTCATCAGCAGAGGCATTAAGAGCAGCCGTTCTGAGTTCCGGCTCAGCCAGGACCGGCTCTTCGGCCGGCTTATTTTTCTTCGCCCTCTTGCTGGGCTTCACTTGTACACTGCAAGTCAAAGGGTTAGTGCAAAAACATGAGTAAAATAAGCACAAAATCAACTGATCATCATTACCCGGGAGCGGTTTTGAAAGCCGGCAAGCTGGACTGCATTGAGTCGCCGAAGGAAGGCGAAGTTCCCTGGTAGTTTGAGTCAGAAGAATTGAGTGGTTGACGAGGGACGCCCGCCAAAGGATATAAAGAATATAAGTCGGAGATAACCTCAGTCCGGCGCTTCCTTGATGCTTCGGGTAAGCCGGAGGAGAGGTCTGCATCTTTGCTGGTCCGGGGCTGCCTCCGACTCTCATAAATCTGTCGCTTCAAAAGAAATTGAGGATCCTGATAAGCTAAAGGATGTGAAAATCTTACTTTCCGGGTTACTCTTCGGACTTTCTGTCTCGGCAAAGGCTTGGAGTCGGAGGAAATTATAGTTACCTCTTCATTCACTTCATGACTCGTTCCGGTGTCCTCCTGCTGATAATCCGTGTCAATAAGATGGTTAAAAAAGGAGCCTAAAGAGTCAAGAGCTACCTCTGACTCGGAGGTGTCTTCCAGACGAAGCAGGTCCGAGGCGCTAGGTTTATTCCCCTTCTTACGGGGAGCGGTTTTCCTGACGGCTTTCTTAACTTTTCGGGCTTTCTTGGCAGCTTCGTGGTCATACTTGACCTTCCAGAATTTATCATTAGCCTGTAAAATACAACAAAGGTTAGTAAGTTAAGACAAAATCGTTAAAATGGAAGGTGGAGTATTCAGGTCAATGGTTTACCGCTGGAGCCGGGTTAGCCTTGCAGAAAGGGCTTAAGCCCACTCTCCCGCAATCTGCCAGGCTCTCGTTCAGAAGAGACTTAGTTGTATCATCAATGACGTCCTCAGGTAAGTCGTCTGGACTGTGCCGAAGAGGAAACATCCTTCTGGCCCGTGTAATCACACATCAAGCCGGGGCGGCGGCTTAAAGGATCACCCGCCAGGCAATCCAGACCCGGACCAGATCAATGCCATTTAGGTCGTTCCCCAGAAGAGCTTTGATTTTGTTGATGGTGGGAGTAAGTGGTTGACGTTCAGCTTGAGATAATTTGTTTGGCAAGGGGTGATTTGACTCCAGACGCAGGGCGCAAAAGCCGGGCAGAGGGTTCTCGTCAGCCGGAGAAGTGTCTTGGCAGTAGAACCATGTCTGGTTCCAATCTTTCAGGTGGCTTGGCGGCTCAGCATAAGGGAAGAGACGATCTCTCCGTCGTTGGATTGAGATTCCACCAAGCTCCAAGCTGGGCCCGTTGGCACATTCATTCTGGCGGTTCAAATAAAATAACTCCCTAAAGAGTAGCAAGCTAGGTTCTTCTCCGAGGTACACCTCACAGAACACTTGGAAGTTGCAGATGTTTGACACGGAATTGGGTCCGATGTCTTGAGGTCGCAGATCAAAAAAGTGCAGGACATCTCTGAAGAATTTTGAGCTGGGAGGAGCAAAGCCCCGGTTCATGTGATCAGTAAATATGACAACTTCCCCATCCTTGGGTTGAGGCCTCTCTTCTGACGGGTCAGGAGCACGATAGGACATGACCTCTTTCTTTGGCAGGTAACCCGTTTTCACGAAATCAGCTAAGATGCTGTCAGTGACGTTGGATCTAACCCAGTTGCATGTGACGGGTGCTTTGGGAGCTTTAGGTGGCATTGTGAAAGATGGAAGCCTATGACCAAATAAAATTTCCGGTTCAAATTTAAGCCGGAGGAAAGTTTCAGTTCAGTATTCAAGATGGCGGCTTATGAAAAGGCCTAATGATATATGGCTAATTGTGTCAGGTTATTTAAGTCGTCGTGGATATCATGAGCAATTAAGTTATTTAACTCTATTATGAATTATCCGGAAATTTCACAAAGCATGGCCTCTTTTAAGCCGGCGATATGAGCCGCCATGGCTAACAGATGCAGTTTTTGCCTAAGTGTTGCACAAACAAGTTTCACAGATTGCAGGGATTATTTTGGATCAAACGATCGTCCAGAAAAGAAAATTTTCTAGACCTAAAAACTGGTACAGAGAAGTTCATGAGCTCTAAATGAGGTCTTTTTGCAAGCAAAAGGGATCTGCTAGTATTGAAAATGGGTGTGAAACGACTACCGCCGAAGTTGTGCACTACTCTTGGATCAAAGGAGGCCGTTGTTGAAGAACTGCGAAGGAATCGCGAGGAACCACGAAGAACACAGAAGAACTCGCGAACCCTAATGCAGATCTAATATACGTGATGGCGAGGACTTACTGGTGCTGATGAGCAGTGGAGGTGCGCCGCGGTTCTCTGGTCAAGACAGGTCGATGCAGCGGCCTTAGTTGGTGCAGACGGGATGTGCGCGGCGGCGGCGGAGCTCGGGCTCTGAGCGTCGAGAGGAGGAAGACGATGGAAAGGGAAGAATGACGAAGACCTAAGGGCCGGGCCTACTTATAAGGGACGGCTGATGAATGGGCACGAGAAATGAGGAGGCTGAAGACATGGTTATCCAGCTGCAGAGACGCTCGATTTTCGGGACAGTTATTAAGATAAGGATCCGTTGAGAAACGTTGAGCAAAACGTGCATTAATGACGGATGACGTCATGGCGGGGTTACAAGAAATCCAGGAAGGTGACGTCACGGCGGGTTAAAGCCTTTGCGCAAATAGAAGCCAGAAGATTTTTTATTAAGGTATTGAAGATGACATGAACCGGCTCAAATCAATCTGGGGCCTAATGTTGGGGATATAACTACTGGAGTCACCCCGCCCAGGAGGGGCCGGTTATGCTATGACGATCATCACATGAAGCCCAATCTCAAAGTTTGAGGATGGCGTTCAGTAATGGGCCTAAGGCCTAGAGGCGGCTTAAGGCCCGTAGTGATAAACCGCCGTTAAGGCATGACTTGTAGTGTAAGGCAAGAATAGTTAAGAGTCTGAGCCGGACACTGTTTATAAGCCGGCTGGGACCCTGAGAGCCGTTGGGCGTTAACCTCTCTATATAAAGGGACGACCCAGCGGCGGTTCAGGACAAGTAAGATCAGATCGATAGCCAGGCATAGCGGTTTAGCTCCCTGGTCATCGAAACCCTAAGTAATTCCACCTCAACTGGAGTAGGCTTTTACCTTCACCGTAAGGGGCCGAACCAGTATAATCCTCGTGTCCTTTGTCCCGTTTAACTCCTTTAAGCTTCCTAGTTGCGATGGCTCCACGACTAAGTCCTTGCACGAGGACATCTGCCGTGACTATTCCACGACATTGAACGAAGTGTTTTCCCCTTGATCGTTCCTCCTTTCGCCATTCTATTATCCCAGAGTGTTGAAGACATCTCAGAAGATTCGTGTTTGCATCTATCTAATTCGAGGCTGTCACCTCATTCAAGTCCTTCAGTTGTTCCGGTGCATCATCTATCTCTTCAACAATCCTTTTTCAACGGTGATTTCTCTTCAGTGGGCCCTAACCCACAGGTCTTTTCCCAGGATCTTACCTGACTCTTCTAATTTCCCGGAGCTATTCTCAAATCCTTTTTGAAGTTTGATGTAACTATGAATTTCATCAGTCAGACGCTTTTCCAAGATCAATTTCAAATTATTTTCATTGTTGGCTCAAGCTCTTCGCTTTTCATTCTCCCGGAGTATCTCAACAATTTTGGTGTTCTTTCTCGTCGTCATTCTCAACATTGAAGACCGAAGAAGAATTTCTCTTAAATCTTGTCCGCTCTCCCGGAGATTTGCGGTGCTAACTCGATGTTATCCTAGCAAATTGTTTCCAGCCGTGCAATTCTTTTCAACCACCCAACGCATTTCAGGAGTTGCTTTCTCTCTCAATTATCCGGAGGCCTTCATTTCAGAATATTTCTTCGTTCTAAGTTTTCAAATCCGTTCTCCGATTATTCTATATCCATGCCTTTTCGTTTGTCTCCATATTCTTCCAGTGCTTTGCTCTTTAATCAGTTTGCGATCTCTTCGTTCTCTTGTCTCTAGATTCCCTCAAGTATCTTCGTGCTTTTCTAATTCTTTCCGGTGATTCATTCTCTTTTCGTCATTCGTTTCAATTCCTACGGTGGCTCGTTCAAGATTCTTTCTGTTGTTATCATATCAATTCATTCGTTCTTTCCAGCCCTACCGGTGGTTCACGAAGACTTTCTTAAGTTTTGCGCTATATCCCCCCTTAATGTTTCCAACGAGAATAAGTAGTATGCAAATCCATTGTTCTCATCAATTTAATTGGTGGAGGATAAGCATAACGTAATCCTTATTCTTCTTTCTTCAAGTGGTTTTATCTCTTCTTTTCAGATATTGTTCCTCTTATCACATTCTCGGTTCAAAAGTGTTTTCATCTTTTCTTTTCCGGAGTTCCAAGCTTCTCGCCGATTTCGTCGCGAACCTCCATCCAAATCATCGCAAGGATTTAATCTTATCCCTTTCATCCTTCAATTTTATCTCGTCATTCTTTTGTTACCGGAGTTCATCACGGTGGCTCGTCATGATTTAATTCATTCTTCAAGTGTTCATCAAGATTCTTGTAGGCGTAGCTCAAGTATCTTCTTCTTGCTTCTCAAAGTGCAACTAATCCTCCTTATTCTTTTGTAGTGGAGTTTTGCATTTTCTTCGTTCTTCTCAGCTTTTCAGACATTTGGTTGTGGTATAATTTCACCTCAAGTTTTGAGATGTTTTTCATAAGTCCACGACAAGCTTATTCTTTTCGTTGTTGATTTTTCTCAACAACTCCGTTCAATCTTTTCTTCTAAGGTTGCTTTCTATTTCATTAGTGGCACAAGTTGTTATTTTCTTCCCCGTTCTTCTCATTCCACTCTTTCAAGTCTTCTGGAGGTTTTGTGTTGTTCCTCAAGTCAAGTATCATTCCATCTTCTCAAGCTCGTGTTCTATTCCTCCATGTTTCAGCCGGAGTGCTGCCTAAATCCTTTCAGTCTTATTCGTTTCTTATCTCATTCTAACCGGAGTGGTTTCAGAGTCTATCTGATTCCGTGAGCATTTGATTCTCGTCATTCTCCTCGTTCCTCTCCTCTTCTCAAGTGCTCTCGATTCTTTGCTTTTCCTCTTGCGTTCTTATTTCACCTCATCCCTTTTTCCTTCCGTCTTGGTCCTAAGATCTCGGGACGAGATCTCTTGTTAGTGCAGGAGTGTTGTAATGCCCCGGATCCGATGCGCCAGGTGTCTGCCAGTTATCCGCCGTCCTTGCCTTGTCATCTGCTTGCGTGTTGCATTTTGCCATGTCATCATCTGCATTTCATCTGCATGTTTTTCAAAACTTGCATCCGGTCCTTTTCCCCATTGTCCGTTTCGCGATCCGACACTCTCGCACGCACCCGTCGCCCCTCTCAGTCCTTGTTTCGTGAGCGGGAGAAAAATGTTCTCGGAATGGACCGAGATTTTCCGAGTGGCCTTGGTATAGCACCGGTAGACCGCCCATCAAATTTCGTTCCATTTGGAGGTCGTTTAATGCCCCAACAGTTAACCGCGTAGCCCGAAAACCCCTCTCTCTTTGCAGCCCAGCACCCCTCCACCACAGCCCACTAACCCATCTAAACCCCATCCATGCTCTCGGTCATTTGATCATGATCGTGAGGGCGAAAATCGCACCTCGTTTGGACTCTCCTAGCTCCCTCTATCTATATATATGTGTGCCTCTCCCGAAATTCGCGGTGCAAACCCTAGATCAATTCCCCTCCGCGCCGCCGAACGTTTCATCCTCAGCCGCCGGACATGTCCGTCGCTGCCCGCCACGTAAGCGCCGCCGCCTTTCTCTCTCCTCCTCCACCGCGCCAGCCACCGCGGCCCGCC
>NC_057796.1:284064097-284079532 GCF_018294505.1 Triticum aestivum | reverse complement strand
GCCGCCGGTCGCCGTCGTGCTCCGCCCCGCCGTCCCGCACCGGAGCCGCCCGCCGGCGCCGCGCTCCCGCGCCTCTGTCGCCTCCTCCCCGAGCTCCGGCCATCTCCCTCCTCTCCGGCACCAACTCCGGTGACCCGATCCGGCCCTGCCTCGATCCGCATGCCGAAACCCTAGATCCGTTTCGGAGGTGATTTTTCTACTAAGTCCCCGAATTGTTGCATTGTGTGCTTATGTTCATCATGCCATAACTTCTTGCATACTGCTCTATTTTGCATGCATAATATGTAGAAATGTTCATCATGAGATGCTCTTCATTTTGTTCCATTGTTCCATGCTCGTTTGAGATAATCTTGATGCACAAATCATCATTGCAAGAGTGCTATATGATGCTAACTGTTGTCTGTTATCAGAACTTGATGATTTGTCTTTTTCGTTGCATTTTGTGTGTGCATTCTATGAGCTTGATGTCTACATGAGTTTTGAACTACTTCATGCCATCTTTACAGGGGTGCTTGTCTTGTATTTTTGTGATCTATGTGGTGACTAGCACAAGCATGCAAAGTAGCCTCCGTGATGTTGCTGATTTCTGTGACGGTGATTTCTGAAGTCCGAGTCTGTTATATTTTGTTGCCCTGTAAACCTGTTGTCTCCATGAGTTCTATGCATAATCTGGAGATGTTCACTAAGGATGTTTTGTTACACATGTTATGCTCTATCCATCCATGCCCATGTTTGCAATTATGGAGTGCCCTAGCATGTCTTAATCTTGCTCTACTTTTGCTATAAAATGTTCCTGGCAGATTGTTTACATGCTAATCAGTTTTGACATGTGTTTTGCTAGTGATCCATGCACCCTATGACTATGATATTGACATGCTTAGCTTTATATTTGTGCCATATTACTGATGGTTACCTTGACATGCCATGTATATTGCTCTGTGGTGAGTGGTTCAAGCTCACCAACATGCCTACTTATCGTTGTTTCTGCCATGTCCTGTTATTTTCACAGTGTCTGAATCTGCCATATTACTTGCTATGTTTACAGGGGTGTCATCATATCTTCTGTGCCTTTTTGGCTCGTGATCAGTAAGGAACTTTTGTTCTAGGAAATTAGTAGATTCATGCCATGCCTTGTTTTGCTATGATATGTTCCTGTAGCATGTTGTTTGATAGCTCTAAACTCTGCAACCTGATGTTATTTCTGCCATGTCCGGTGATTTCTGCTGTCTGTGAATCTGTTATTATTTGCAATCTTGCCATGTCCTTTTGAGCATGTACTAGTGATTTATGAAGATAGCTCAGTGTTCATATTTTGTCATGGTTTACCTGTACATCATGTCCATGCCTTTTGTTTTCATGTTGAGGTGTTGTAGCATATTTTTATGATGCTTGCATTATGCCTAGTTGCTGTTTTGGACAGATTGTTGCTATGTCTTGTTTGGAGTGTATGTGTTGCACCGTTGCTCCGTTTTGAGCATGTTCTATATGTAACTTGCTTACAATTGCATGTAGTTCCATATTATCTTGTTGCATCCTTATTTTGAGGTGTTTGCTTGATGTTTGTGTGCATTTTGCATCAATGTCATGTTTAACTTGTTTTGCTCATATCTTCTAGGCCGTAGCTCCGAGTCTAATGAACTTTATATGTAACTTAACTAGAATTTCGTGTAGATTGTTTTGGTGCATCTTAACTTGCTGTTTAACAACTTGAACATAAGGTTTATTCAGATCTGGACCAATTTCGAAATTTGCATATGAGGACTTACCGGAATTGTTGTAGGTTGTTTCCGGCCTCATTTAAACTTGCTTTGATGTGTTGCTCTTGTATGCATCATCTCTGGACATGAGTAGCTTCATGTAGCCTTGTCATGCATCATACTTGGTTGAGCATCATGCCTTGTTCATGTGTGGTGTGTTTACCATGTTGTGTGCTTCTTCTCGATAGTTCCCATGTCGTTGCGATCGTGAGGATTCGTTCGTCTTCGTGGCTTCATCTTCTTCATGGACGCGTTCTTCTTCCTAGCGGGATTTCAGGCAAGATGACCATCACTTTGGATCTCACTACTATCATTGCTATGCTAGCTGCTTCGTTCTATCGCTTTGCTGCGCTACCTATCACTTGCTCTTCAAGCCTCCCAAATTGCCATGAACCTCTAACCTTTGACACCCTTCCTAGCAAACCGTTGTTTGGCTATGTTACCGCTTTGCTCAGCCCCTCTTATAGCGTTGCTAGTTGCAGGTGAATATGAAGATTGCTCCTTGTTGGATTATGTTTATGTTGGGATATCACAATATCTCTTATTTAATTAATGCATCTATATACTTGGTAAAGGGTGGAAGGCTCGGCCTTATGCCTGGTGTTTTGTTCCACTCTTGCCGCCCTAATTTCCGTCATACCGGTGTTATGTTCCTTGATTTTGCGTCCCTTACGCGGTTGTGTGATTTATGGGACCCCCTTGACAGTTCGCTTTGAATAAAACTCCTCCAGCAAGGCCCAACCTTGGTTTTACCATTTGCCTACCTAAGCCTTTTTTCCCTTGGGAGTCGCGCTCCCGAGGGTTATATTTATTTTACCCCCCCCCCCGGGCCAGTGCTCCTCCGAGTGTTGGTCCAAACTAGAGCCCTTTGCAGCGCCACCTCGGGGAGACTTGAGGGCTAGTTTTAGTTGTACGGAGTGCTCATCCGGTGTGCCCCGAGAACGAGATATGTGCAGCTCCTATCGGGATTTGTCAGCACATTCGGGCAGCTTTGCTGGTCTTGTTTTACCATTGTCGAAATGTCTTGTAACTGGGATTGCGAGACTGATCGGGTCTTCCCGGGAGAAGGAATATCCTTCGTTGACCGTGAGAGCTTATAATGGGCTAAGTTGGGACACCCCTGCAGGGTATTATCTTTCGAAAGCCGTGCCCACGGTTATGTGGCAGATGGGAATTTGTTAATGTCCGGTTGTAGAGAACTTGACACTTGACTTAATTAAAACGCATCAACCGCGTGTGTAGCCGTGATGGTCTCTTTTCGGCGGAGTCCGGGAAGTGAACACGGTGTTTGGGTTATGTTTGACGTAAGTAGGAGTTCAGGATCACTTCTTAATCATTACTAGTTGACGACCGTTCCGTTGCTTCTCTTCTCGCTCTTATTTGCGTATGTTAGCACCATACTTGCTTAGTCGCTGCTGCAACCTCACCACTTTACCTCTTCCTTACCCATTAAGCTTTGCTAGTCTTGATACCCATGGTAATGGGATTGCTGAGTCCTCGTGGCTCACAGATTACTACAACACTAGTTGCAGGTACAGGTTTTGCAATGATCGTGATGCGAGAGCGATGTTACTTGTTTTGGACTTCTGCTTCTGCTTCTTCTTCGATCACGGGATAGGTTCCAGTTCGGCAGCCTGGGCTAGCAGGGTGGATGTCGTTTGAGCTTCTGTTTGTGTTTCATCCGTAGTCGGATGTTGATCTTATGTATGATGTATTGATGTATTCTTGCGGCATGTGTATGCCTGGTATGTATCCCCAACTATTATGTAACGTTGATGTAATGATATCCACCTTGCAAAAGCGTTTCAATATGCGGGTCTATCCTTGGTGGGACCTTCGAGTTCCTCGCGAATAGGGTCGCATATTGGGTGTGACAAGTTGGTATCGTGTAGTTGGCCGTTTTTGAGTCTAGAAGAAAACTGTTTTCGGAGTCTAGTTATATGGGAGAGTAGGAATTCTTTTTACTCCTCAGCCCCTTCGTCGCTCTAGTGAGGAATCATGATGTAGGTGTTTTGAATTACTCCTCTTCCCCTTCAAATTTTTTTAGGATCACGCAGTCGGTTTTCTGATCGTTGTTCCTCAGCTCTTTGCATCCGGTGCATTTCTCGTCAAGACGATTCGACCCTCTTTGCTTTTGCAAGTTCAATCCTCAGTTCGCTCTCAACAAAGTTGTTTCTCTGCCCTCAGTTGTTTTCTTTTCCCCACCCGCCCACCCCTTCTTCTTCTCGGAACCGGAGTCCGTGATCGAGTATCCATCCTAATCTTGCGAAGTCTTTGCATTCTTTCCTCAATGATTTCAACCGGCGCTTTCTCTTCAAAGCTATTCGTCGATTTCCCCTTCCAAGTTGTTGTTGTTTTTCCCGCCCTCCCATCCCCTTTTATTCTCGGCGCTTGAGTCTCTTTCGAGCATCAATTTCATTCGTGCGGAGCCTCTCCAGTCTTTCGTCAGTTATTTCAACCGGTGAATTCTCGTCTTGTTATACATTCTTCATCTCTTTTCTTTTCCGGTGGATCCAATTCAAGTTTTCGGTGTTGATCGTATTCTTTTCCTTGACTGTTGGGGATATAACTACTGGAGTCACCCACCCAGGAGGGGCCGGGTTATGCTATGACGATCATCACATGAAGCCCAATCTCAAGTTTGAGGATGGCGGTTCAGTAATGGGCCCAATTAGGTGACGTGAAAATGTAAAAGGGTTGACTTCAATCTATGGTATGACCATCTCATCATGCTCGGGAGAGCTTATCTTGGTCTCTTGAGGGAACTAGAAATAGATGGTGGTCTTCGTGGATGGAAAACAAGAAAATGAAGGTGCATATGCTGGGAACTTTTGCCTAAAACAATAGGATATTTAATGCATAGTCAACCACATACAATAATTAGGCCTAAATCTTCTCTGCACTTAAATTAAACTTCCATCTTTGCTCGTAAATAAAATGGAGAAAAATCATGGACAATGTATATGGTAACAAATTATCTTATGATTCCATTCAATATATGGTATCATAACTTAACATAATGATATTATATCGAGCTTTCGAGCTAAAATCGAGCGGACCAATATTGACTCAAGATCGGCTCATTTCTTTTCGAGTTGATCTCGAGTCGAGCCAACATAGAATTCAATCTCGAGTGGCTCATGAGCCTTGAGCTTTTCTTGCCCGATCTTCCTCTCTAGCCAACCAAACTTGTTGATTTGCTAGGGACTTAAGGAGGAGATCTAGATATATACTTCCACCAAAGGAAATATGATTCCCCGTACATTCACTTGTGGATCTTGTTACTATTGGGTGTTCGGGCACCCTAGACGGAAGAGGTCACCTGGAGCCACATTCCATTGTGGTGCAACTACAGGGTGGTGTTGGGAGCCTCCAATTAAGTTGTGGAGAGAGCCCCAACCTTGTTTGTAAAGGTTTCAGTCGCCTTCAAGGGCACCGCTAGCTGAATCACGACATCTTGCATTGTGCGAGGGCGTGAGGAGAATAAGGTGGTCCTAGTGACTTCTTGGGGAGCATTGTGCCTCCACACCTCTCCAACGGAGGCGTACCTCCCCCAAAGGGGGGAACTTCAGCAACACATCCTCATCTTCATCGACTCCACTTACGGTTACTTCATGCCTTTACTTTGTGCAAGTTTTTATTGTGCTTAGTTTGTGCTACACTCGTTTTGTGTTGCTTGTCATATAGGCTGTCCATCTGGTTTCATATGTAGATAACCTATCTTCTTGTTGAACCTAAATTTTGATAAATGGGATAAAAATAGTCGCCAATTCACCCCCTCTAATCGACCATACCAATCCTTTCACCTTAGCTTAATGATTGAAGCAGAACTCGGTCGGAATGGTAGCACGTGTTTGTAGAGATAGAGGGAGAGAGATGTAGGATGGAGGGAGACCCACAAGCACATAAATAGAGCCACACGCGCGTGCGCATGGCGCGCGCACACACATAGTGTGCACGTATGTACACAAATGGAAATCAACTAATACATCATCGTAAATTATGCACATAAGAAGCTTGTGGTAGTTTGGCAGGCAGAAACTGTAGAGGCTCGAAAGGACGAACTCATGTGTGTATGAGGGGGGCGAGATAGGGGATATTTTTGGCAGGTATGGAGATATGAACATTTTCCTTTGCCGAGCTATACAACAAAGTGGAGAATTGGTAGAATAATACAAGATATATTCGTGACATTGTCGAGAATCAATACTTTCACACGCATGTTTGATTGTGAAAGTTGGAGGCCACCTATAAATTAGCAACATAGCTGAATGCACATAATGAGTCTAAACAAATTGAGCTTGTTTTGCAACCATCTCCTTAAGGATTGATCCCATAAAAAAGTACTCGGACCCATTCATTTTTGACTTTAGAAAATCTGAGAGGTTCATGCAATTACACTTCAAGAGAATTGTCCTCATACTAAACATCACACTAATCTATTCTATCTAGCCATACAAGATGTTTGAAAGGAGTGGAAAGCTAGGGTTTCAATATGTAGCGACCAGATCTCAAACAGTCTGTGCTGCTGTGCACCAGTGTCATCCCTGGATCAGTAATGCTGACACGCACAGTACAAATGGAGGATTTATAACAGAGTAGCAATCACACACTTATTACAACGAATATCTCAAAAGAGAATAAGTATGATAAATATGGCTTAAGGCCATCTAATACGATAACAGCGGAAGGCTTGGAAGATAAGTGAGTCCATCAACTCCAACGGCATCACTGAGTATAAGACCACGACCTAAGGCACCTTACTCGTCGTCTGAAAAGTCTGCAACATGAAACGTTGCAGCCCGAAAACGGGTCAGCACATGGAATATGCTGGCAATGTAACACATAGAGAGTAATGAACAGAATAATAATATACTACATGCATATATGGCTGGTAGAAAGCTCTATTGTTACAGTTTTGCGAAAAGCCAATTTTTCCCTACTTCAAAGGAATAAATTTTATTTAACTATCATGGTGGTTGTTCAACATTGAGAAGGTACCTCCAACTCAATCCCAATTAAGTATCATCATTAACCCAACAAAATTAATTAAAGTAACATGATGAGATTCATATGATAATCCAGGTACTAGATACTCAAGTTGTCCATAACCGGGGACACGGCTAACCATGATTAGTTTATACACTCTGCAGAGGTTTGTGCACTTTTTCCCACAAGACTCGATCGCCTCCGCTTGGTTCTCGCACTACATGATGTTTGAGAAACGGATGACAGAGACACAGTCTTTCAGAAGCGTTAACTCTCTACTCCGGGTAGACAGTACCACCTACATCCCCTACATCTGCTAGTCTACCTCTTCAAGAGCTCACACAACCTACTCAACTATGCTAGAGCCCATAATAGCTTGTGGCTGCACACGGAAGTTTCTAGCATGAATAATCTCATGATCCCTTTGAGCCTGGGTGGCGGTCCATAGGATGATCACACGGGTACTCCGGGATATCCAAAAATACAGGCAGCACTGGGTTCTCTAGGTGCCTCAATCCACCCAGATGTGAGTTTTAGTTGCCACCTTAAGTAAACCATTAATTAACAATCTCACATCAGTCGTGAATACCTCTCAAACCCAATCCACGTCTACTAGCATAGCATAGCGATATAAGCAAACATAGAAGTAACTCCCAAGGGTTTGACAATAAACAGGGCAATAGGTACTACCTCAACTACTTCCCAATACCCACAATTTAATTAGATCCTAACCATGCAATGTTTGAGGGTTCATCTAATGCAATAAAACTGGGTAGTGAAAAGTATGATCAAAGTGTTACTTGCCTTGCTGATGATCCGTGAAACCAAGAGATTCGAAGTAGCAAGCGGCGCACTCCGGGTACTCTATCGCAAACAAACAAGCAAACAATAAGTACTCATCTAATGCACAAGTAAAACTCAAATAAAGGTCTAACCATAAAGTTCAACTTAAGAACTCCGGTTTGCAAAAAGATTCAACTCAAACGAAGCAACGAAGGTCAAACGGCGAAAGAAACAAGCTTCGTTTACTAATCTGGATCTAAGTCAAATTTTACAATTATTGTGGAGAAGTCATATTTTCTCCTCTCATTTTTTTTAATATGAAATATTTTTCGGAGAGAAAAATAATTAAAACCAAAAATCCTCGTTTTATTATTTGATAAAAATCAAATATGAAAAACCGGGAAAATCCCCAACTCTCTCCGAGGGTCCTTGAGTTGCTTAGGATTTATCGAGGATTTGCCAAAATGCAATAAAATATGCTATGCAATGATGATCTAATGTATAACATTCCAAATTGAAAATTTGGGATGTTACAAACCTACCCCCTTAAGATGAATCTCGCCCTCAAGATTCGGGTTGGCTAGAAAATAGGTGAGAGTGGTTCTTTCGTAGATCTTCCTCTCGCTCCCAGGTGGCTTCATCTTCAGTATGGTGACTCCACTGGACTTTGCAAAACTTGATAACCTTACTGCGGGTGACTCGGCTGGCATACTCAAGAATCTTAACTGGTTTCTCCTCATAGGTCAAATCACTTTCCAGCTGAATCGCTTCCAGTGGCACTGTATCTCTCAGTGGTATCTCAGCCATCTCTGCGTGGCACTTCTTCAACTGGGAAACGTGAAATACATCATGAACTCCTGACAATCCTTCAGGCAATTCCAGCTTGTAGGCAACTTCTCCCATACGTTCCAAAACTCTGTATGGTCCTACAAAACGAGGCGCTAACTTTCCCTTAACTCCAAAGCGCTTCACTCCTTGAAGTGGTGATACTCGAAGATAAACTCTGTCTTCGACTTCGTGAACTGTCTCCTTACGTTTTGAATCCGCATAACTCTTCTGCCTGGACTGGGCTACCTTGAGCCTATCGCGAATCAACCTCACTTTCTGTTCAGACTCTTTAATCAAATCTGGTCCAAACAACTGACGGTCCCCAACTTCGTCCCATAACAACGGTGTTCTACACCTCCTTCCGTACAAAGCTTCGAAAGGGGCCATCTTCAAACTGGTTTGATAACTGTTGTTGTAAGAAAACTCTGCATATGGTAAATTGCCGTCCCAACTAGATCCATAATCTAGCGCACAAGCTCTCAACATGTCTTCCAAAATCTGATTGACTCTCTCGGTCTGTCCATCTGTCTGTGGGTGAAAGGCTGTACTGAATTCTAGCCTGGTTCCCAAGGTTTCATGTAACTGATTCCAAAATTTCGAGGTAAACTGGGTTCCTCTATCTGATACAATGGTCCTCGGAACTCCATGCAAACATACGATTCTGGTCATGTATATCTTTGCCAACTTAGCACTGGTGTAAGTGGTCTTCACTGGGATGAAATGAGCTACTTTCGTCAAACGGTCGACTACAACCCATATTGAGTCATAGCCTGAACGAGTCCTGGGCAATCCCGTGATAAAATCCATGCCTAATTTATCCCACTTCCATTCGGGTATCGGCAATGGTTGTAGCAATCCCGCTGGCTTCTGATGTTCTGCCTTCACTCTCTGACATACATCACAAACTGCTACATACTCCGCAATATCCTTCTTCATTCCGGTCCACCAGAAAGTATCCTTCAAATCCAAATACATCTTGGTATTTCCTGGGTAAATCGAATACGGTGAATCATGGGCCTCTTGCAAGATCGACTTCCTGATCTCCGGATCATTGGGCACGTAAACGCGGTCCTCAAACCATAAGGTATCGTGCTCATCCTCACGAAATCCCTTGGCTTTTCCTTTGCTCATCTTTTCCTTTATCTCGTTAATTTCCTTGTCTGTCTTCTGAGCTTCTCTGGTCTTTTCCATCAGGGTAGACTGAATCTCCAATGTTGCTAAATAGCCTCTTGGAACTATCTCCAAACATAGCTCGCGAAGATCCTCGGCTAACTCCTGGGGTAGCTCTCCTGTCATGAGTGTGTTGACATGGCTCTTGCGGCTCAACGCATCTGCTACTACGTTAGCCTTCCCTGGGTGATAATGCAATCTCATATCATAGTCCTTAATAAGCTCCAACCATCTCCTCTGCCTGAGATTCAACTCCTTCTGCGTGAAAATGTACTTCAAACTCTTGTGATCCGTGTACACCTCACAATGGTTTCCGATGAGAAAATGTCTCCATGTCTTCAACGCATGCACTACGGCTGCTAATTCCAAATCATGCGTGGCATAATTCTTCTCATGGGGTTTAAGTTGTCGTGAAGCATATGACACAACTCTTCCTTCCTGCATAAGCACTGCTCCAAGTCCTCGACGAGAAGCGTCGCAATAAACTTCATAATCCTTGCGTTGATCTGGCAGAATCAACACTGGTGATGTAACCAATCGTTTCTTCAACTCTTGGAAACTAGCTTCACATTCCTTAGTCCAATTGAATTTGGTGTCCTTCTTCAATAGCTCAGTCATGGGTTTTGCAATCTTTGAGAAATTCTCAATGAATCTCCGGTAGTATCCTGCGAGTCTAAGGAAACTCCGGATTTCTCCAACTGACGTGGGTGATTCCCAACTTGTTACTGTGTCAACTTTGGCGGGGTCTACTGCTATTCCTTCTCCGGATATAACATGTCCGAGGAATCCAACTTCCTTCAGCCAAAATTCACATCTGCTGAACTTGGCATATAACGGGTGTTCTCTGAGCTTCTCAAGTACCAAACGCAAATGCTCCTTATGTTCCTCTTCATTCTTTGAGTAGATCAAAATATCATCAATGAACACTACGACGAACTTATCCAAAAACTCCATAAACACTTTGTTCATCAGGTTCATGAAATAGGCAGGTGCGTTAGTCAGACCAAATGACATAACGATATACTCGTATAGCCCATACCTGGTGGTAAAAGCCGTCTTAGGTATATCCTGCTCTCGAATCTTTAACTGATGGTATCCTGATCGTAGATCGATCTTGGAAAATACCTTAGCTCCTTGTAAGCGGTCAAACAAATCATTAATCATCGGCAGTGGGTACTTGTTCTTGATGGTCACTTCATTCAATCCACGATAATCAACGACCATCCTTAACGATCCATCCTTCTTCTCCACTAGAAGTACAGGCGATCCCCAAGGTGACGAACTTGGGCGAATATAGCCTTTATCCAGTAACTCCTTAATCTGCTTCTTAATTTCCTCCAAATCTTTTGCGGGCATCCTGTACGGTCTCTTAGATATCGGTCCTGTGCCTGGCAAAAGTTCAATCAGAAACTCAATGTCTCTATCCAGTGGCATGCCTGGCAACTCTTCTGGAAATACATCCGGGTAATCCTTCACCACTGGTACTTCCTCCTGTACAACTCCTGATAAGGAATTCACTTGAGTCCTCTTCGGCACATGCCGGGATACATACTTAATCCTTCTTCCTTCTGGGGTGGTAAGCAAAATCGACTTACTGGCACAATCGATGTTCCCTCCATACTTTGATAACCAATCCATGCCTAATATCACATCCAATCCTTGCGATTCCAATATTATTAGGTCTGAGGGAAACACGTAGTTACCAATCCTTAATGGTAACCGATCACACCATAAACTAGCCATATACTCTGCTCCTGGCGAGGTTACTAGCATGGATGACCTAAGGGCTTGGGTTGGCAGTTTATACTTATCCACAAATCCCCTTGATATGTATGAATACGATGCACCAGTATCAAAAAGAACGAGTGCAGTAAATGACTTAACCAAAAACTTACCTATTACTGCATCAGGCTGTGCTTCAACCTCTTCCACGCTAACGTGGTTCACATGTCCTTTGTTGAAAGGGTTCGGCTTCTTCCCAGAGCTTCCATTGCCATTTCCATTCTGGGCTTCAGGACAGTCAGTTGCATAATGTCCAGTCTTCTGGCACTTGAAACAAGTAATGTGACTTAGATCCCTCTTGGCTGGGGTAGATGGGTTATTACGGTTCTGCCCGTTGCTTCCTCCATTCCCATTACCATTCTTGGGGCCATTATGGTTGTGCGAACTACCTCCTCCATGGGTATGCTGAAACTGTCCTCCCGATTTCGGGGTAAAACGTGGCTTCTGCTGGGCTCCAGAATTATACTTCCCTTGTCCATACTTCCTCTTACGGTTTTCAATCTGCTGCTGCTTCCCTTCAATCATGAGTGCTCTATCTACCAACTTCTGGTAGTTGTTGAAGGTTGCTACCATTAGCTGCATGCTCAGCTCATCATTCAGTCCTTCCAAAAACTTCTCCTGCCTGGCTGCATCTGTGGCAACGTCATCTGGTGCATAACGTGCTAACTTACTGAAATCCTCCACATACTGGCCTACGGTGCGTCCTCCTTGGCGTAGGTTGCGAAACTCACGCTTCTTCATAGCCATAGCTCCTGCTGAAACATGGGCTGTACGGAAAGCTTGCTGAAACTGGTCCCATGTGACAGTGTCAATAGGGTGTGTGGCTGTGTAATTCTCCCACCATGATGCTGCGGGTCCATCAAGCTGATGTGCGGCAAAACGCACTCTTTCCGCATCTGTGCATCCTGCAGTGGTCAACTCCCTTCCAACTTTGCGGAGCCAATCATCTGCAACTATCGGCTCGGTGCTGCTGGAAAACACCGGCGGATTTAGCCTCAAGAAACGGGCTAGGTGATCAACAGGTGGTGGTGGTGGGTTGTTGTTGTTGCCTTGGTTCTGTACTAACACTTGCATCAGGGCATTCTGTTGCTGAATCAACTGTGTGATCTCCGGTGGGAAAACAAATCCGGTGCCGCGTCTCGGAGGCATCTGATAGGTTTAGAAAAGATGAGAATTTAGAATAGAATGAGGTCTAGAGAGAAAACATTACCCATATGCTCATGAGACAAACACAATCAATATCACTCAATCAAATCAAACAAGGCATACAATCGATCTAACTAGCGTTACAAAAGTGCTTGAACTATACTATATATATGGGGAAAATACTACTACTGATATGGTGGTCTACTAGAAATTCTGATCAGTCGAAGACTCCATGATATCTGCTCCAGCTTCATCAACAAAGTCATCTTCACTGGGGTCCGAGTCGGTGTCGTCGATGATGATGTAGTTATCCAGGCAAGCGCATTCATCATCTTCTGCTTTTGATACTGGATTTCCCATGAATACTCCAATCTTCTTCTCTAGGTCGTCATTCTTCCCTACTAGCGCGACGATCTCCTCCAAATAATCCTCGCGTGTAGCCTTGAGTTCTTCCTCCAGCTCCTTGATCTTCGTCAATGCCTTCTTCAGATCTATCTTGTCTGAGCACATCTGGTTCTCCTGGCGACGAATGTGTTGGTTTTGCTCCTGGATGAAAGCTGCAATTGATCCATCCTTCTTGGTGCTAATCATCTCCCATTGCTCGTCTCGGCGTCCACAAATCTGATAAATAGTATCCTTAAGCTCCCTGTGGTAGACTTCTCCAATGCGTCCCATAGAGATGTGGGCTGCCATGCTCTTCCCTAAACACCAGGTTGGTGCTTCAAACGCCAACTTTATAGGATCAGTGACTGGCGTAAACGTCCTTCCTGGAACTTGAACTTGAATCTTCCAGCTCTCCTCTTCAAGTAATGTGGCATTGTAGGTTCCGGTGATGCTTGGTATTCCAATGTTCAAGTACTTAGTGACTTCCTTCAAGTGTCGTCCAAAAGGCGTATCTTCATCTGGTTGCATGAACTTGTTCCTTGCATCCGCCATTCCTAAAAGAGTAGAAAGTGGAGAGGGGTCAGAAATGAGAAGAGAGAAGTGTTCTAGGGTTTAAGCTTAGTGGTCGTGTCCTACAGTCAGCGTGTGCTCTGATACCACCTTTGTAGCGACCAGACCTCAAACAGTCTGTGCTGCTGTGCACCAGTGTCATCCCTGGATCAGTAATGCTGACACGCACAGTACAAATGGAGGATTTATAACAGAGTAGCAATCACACACTTATTACAACGAATATCTCAAAAGAGAATAAGTATGATAAATATGGCTTAAGGCCATCTAATACGATAACAGCGGAAGGCTTGGAAGATAAGTGAGTCCATCAACTCCAACGGCATCACTGAGTATAAGACCATGACCTAAGGCACCTTACTCGTCGTCTGAAAAGTCTGCAACATGAAACGTTGCAGCCCGAAAACGGGTCAGCACATGGAATATGCTGGCAATGTAACACATAGAGAGTAATGAACAGAATAATAATATACTACATGCATATATGGCTGGTAGAAAGCTCTATTGTTATAGTTTTGTGAAAAGCCAATTTTTCCCTACTTCAAAGGAATAAATTTTATTTAACTATCATGGTGGTTGTTAAACATTGAGAAGGTACCTCCAACTCAATCCCAATTAAGTATCATCATTAACCCAACAAAATTAATTAAAGTAACATGATGAGATTCATATGATAATCCAGGTACTAGATACTCAAGTTGTCCATAACCGGGGACACGGCTAACCATGATTAGTTTATACACTCTGCAGAGGTTTGTGCACTTTTCCCCACAAGACTTGATCGCCTCCGCTTGGTTCTCGCACTACATGATGTTTGAGAAACGGATGACCGAGACACAGTCTTTCAGAAGCGTTAACTCTCTACTCCGGGTAGACAGTACCACCTACATCCCCTACATCTGCTAGTCTACCTCTTCAAGAGCTCACACAACCTACTCAACTATGCTAGAGCCAATAATAGCTTGTGGCTGCACACGGAAGTTTCTAGCATGAATAATCTCATGATCCCTTTGAGCCTGGGTGGCGGTCCATAGGATGATCACACGGGTACTCCGGGATATCCAAAAATACAGGCAGCACTGGGTTCTCTAGGTGCCTCAATCCACCCAGATGTGAGTTTTAGTTGCCACCTTAAGTAAACCATTAATTAACAATCTCACATCAGTCGTGAATACCTCTCAAACCCAATCCACGTCTACTAGCATAGCATAGCGATATAAGCAAACATAGAAGTAACTCCCAAGGGTTTGACAATAAACAGGGCAATAGGTACTACCTCAACTACTTCCCAATACCCACAATTTAATTAGATCCTAACCATGCAATGTTTGAGGGTTGATCTAATGCAATAAAACTGGGTAGTGAAAAGTATGATCAAAGTGTTACTTGCCTTGCTGATGATCCGTGAAACCAAGAGATTCGAAGTAGCAAGCGGCGCACTCCGGGTACTCTATCGCAAACAAACAAGCAAACAATAAGTACTCATCTAATGCACAAGTAAAACTCAAATAAAGGTCTAACCATAAAGTTCAACTTAAGAACTCCGGTTTGCAAAAAGATTCAACTCAAACGAAGCAACGAAGGTCAAACGGCGAAAGAAACAAGCTTCGTTTACTAATCTGGATCTAAGTCAAATTTTACAGTAGCAAAAACTTGTTTGAGTAAGTTAAACGGAAAGAGATATTCGAGATGAAACTCTAGGCGCTTGAATCGCCTGATTCCGATAGACGAGCGAAAAGTTAAATCAGAACGAAAATCTGATCAGGAATCGCGATCGGGAATAATCGCGGAAAATCCGACGAAAAAGAAAACTGACAAACAGTTAAACGAACGGACGTTCGTTAACAGCGTCAACCGACGAACGCGTTCATTAAAACGAACGAATCGGTGAACGTTCACTAAGTAATAAAACAAAAAAATAAACCGATCTATATAAAATAAAATAAAATAAAAACTAGGGTTTTAAAAAAACCGGGGCGTTTTTTTTTTAGAAACCGGGCACGGCGTCGGGGTTCGGCTACCTCGG
>NC_057796.1:284041425-284063603 GCF_018294505.1 Triticum aestivum | reverse complement strand
GGTGGCGTGGAGGAGGGGGTAAGGCGGCGGCGGGCGGCGGGCTCGAGCCGGACTCGGCGGCGGCGGGACTCCAGGAGGGAGACGGCTCGCGGGCAGGCTGGGCCGTCGGCTGGGCCGACGGCCCAGTCGGCGCACTTGGCTTTTTTTTTAAAATTCGCCGAATCTAAAAAAAATCGCAGAAAAATAAATAAAAATCCAAAAATGCTAAAACAAAATTTTCCCGTCTAATTAAAATAATTAGAACGAGATGAACATTTTCTTGGCCCAAAAATGCAGTTTTGAAAACGTGCAATTTTTTAATGCAATTAAAATTGCAAATAAAATCCGAATAAAATCAAATATTTGATTTTAATATTTTTCCTCCAATATTTCAATTATTGTGGAGAAGTCATATTTTCTCCTCTCATTTTTTAATATGAAATATTTTTCGGAGAGAAAAATAATTAAAACCAAAAATTCTCGTTTTATTATTTGATAAAAATCAAATATGAAAAACCGGGAAAATCCCCAACTCTCTCCGAGGGTCTTGAGTTGCTTAGGATTTATCAAGGATTTGCCAAAATGCAATAAAATATGCTATGCAATGATGATCTAATGTATAACATTTCAAATTGAAAATTTGGGATGTTACACAATAATAAACCCGATTGCACCACCAATCCTTTTTGCAAAGATCCCGAAGTTAAACACTCAATGTAAATCATGACTTAATGTAACCCATGCCTTAGGTTTTGACCCTCATGTTTAAATCTTTTCATATACTTTGAGGCATGATAGATGGGTAGAGTATAAGGTAGAGACTCAGAGCGAGCAATGTTAATGATAGAGCCAACAACTGGCTATAACTTGTTGCCATGTCATCTATAGCCAATAGTATAATAGTTAGCTATAAACATGTACCACTTGTCCCACGTCACAATCTCATGGGGTTTTTTCGAGGTCATGCTACATGTAGCTCTTAATCGACGATCAGCCTCTCTTCTCTCTCCTTTTCTCTATAATCTAACTCAGCATAAATATAGTATTTAAAATCTTATAGCCTGCATACGTCACCTTATATAGTTGCTCTAACAAGCACAACCATTCGACGTCTTCGTAACGAAGTTCCCCTTCATTCACTCAATGTTCGCCTATGATTTATCTCAGCTGATATTCACGTAGGAACAAGTTTCCCATGGTTGCCATCATTGAGGGCCTCGAATATGTAGCCCACAATGATGATAGCCATCACATAACAAAGTATGGATTATACCCCGCGGGTTAATATAATACAAGGAAAACTCAATCGGAATGGCCAAACACATCGACAAAATTGGAAATCAAAAACCGAAATGGCCGAGAGGTTGCTGCATATGCGGATTTCATGTGGAAGCAAAGGGCACCGCAACAGTGTAGTTTCTTCTAGTGTCTTGTAGTGAGGAACCGTTGATGGACTTCCAACAAACTCGCAGGAGAGTCCTACCACACCAATACTTACGCCCACTATGCAATCAACATGATGAGACTATCGATCACCTGTTGTTGAGTCGTGCCTTTGTGAGACAGTTGCGGTTCTGGATTTGGAGTGCTTTGGGTTGCTCGAATCAAATACCGACCATTGATGATACTCTCATGGAATGGTGCGGCACGAGGACCTCTCACAGTTGTCCATAGCTGTATTTTTTTTGGCAAATCTGTCCCCTTTAAGTTACTTGAGGCACATATATCCCCTGGAAAAAAACTAATTTGGAATCTGGCCCCTGGGGTCGGTGCCACATAGCATGGCGCCGAAGTTGTACATGTGGGCGCCACCCTAAACGATGCCGAGATGTACATGTGGGCGCCACACTAAACGGCGCCGAGATGTACATGTTCGGTGCCATGCTATATTGAGCCAATCAAATCTGGCTCTTAGGGTTCCCATGGGCCCATCTGGGGTCGGCGCCACATAGCATGCCGGCGAACATGGGGGCTAGATTCCAAATTAGTTTTATGCATGGGCCAGATGTGCTTGAAATCGCTCAGAGGGCCAGATTTGTCAAAAATTACTCCATTGCGAGAGCTCATGACGATCATCACGCTCACCATGTGGGAGAATTGAAAACACCGAAATGCGGTGGTTTTTGATGAGGCCACTCCTTCAGTTCAAAATGCCATCTCAAATGTTTTTTTTCCGCGAATACGCAAGCTGCGTATCTTTGCATTGATAGAAGAAGAGTTTACAGCAAGAGGTTACAACCACACGCAAGCCATGTACGCTAGAGGCATGATCGCGGGCGGTGGAGCAGACAGAACAAGGGGCTGCTCATCCCCAAAACGCAAAAAGTCTAACTCTCGGGAATGATGTTGCTAATCCCTGTGGCGCCGGCCTTGGCCCATAGGCGCGCCTCGTCTTTGATGGTTGTGGTGAGGTGGGAGAGGGATGGCCGATCGTGGTCGAAGACACAACCATTGCGGTGTTTCCAAATCTCCCAAGCAGTGAGGATGATGATGGAAGCGAGGCCTTTGCGAGCGGGGGTGGACACATGGTTTATAGAGGTTGCCCACCAAGTTTGGAAGGGGGTGTTGCCATCGGGAAGGCTAGTAGGAGCTCGTGCCCAGGCCAGGATCTCGTGCCAAATCTGCCTGGAGAAGGAGCAGCCCGCAAGGAGGTGTTGCATGGTCTCGGGCTCTTGGTCGCAAAGGGCGCACATGTTGTCGTCAGAGAGGCCGTGTCGGAGTAGGCGGTCCATCGTCCAGCAGCGCTCTTGCATCGCGAGCCACATGAAGAACTTGATGCGAAGAGGTGCCCATGGCTTCCACGTGAGTTTCCAATGATCGTCACCGCAGGACCCGCAGAAAAGGGCCTGACAGCAGGAGCTGGCCGAGTAGAGGCCAGAGGCCATCCATCTCCAAGTAAGGGTGTCGGGGGTGGCCGAGAGCTCGAGAGCTCGACATGCCGGATCTGCCGCCAAAGGTCAACGGCCATCTCAAATGTGGCCAAGGAGGGTAGTACTTGGAGTTCGGATGACCTACTTAGAGGAGATCTATCTCTCTTTTTTGCAACGCTTGATGGGTGAGGTAGCGACAAGTAGTTGTGTGCGGTTCTAGGGCATACGGTGTTATTTTGCGTCCAGAAACGTAAAATTTATTGTTGTAACGCTATGATGGTGGGCTCTTCACCCCTTTCTTCTACTCCCTCCTTACCATATTGTTAGGCATACTAGTTTTAGCACGAAAATTAACGCATCAATCATCGTTAATTGAGCCATCTTAGCAGGAAGCGTCCACGACTCAAAAAACGAGGAGGAAGGCATGCACGACCTCTTGGGACCATCTCCAGGAAATTAGCGATACTCTATAACAACTCCAGAGAGGAAATCGACTGCATGCGTCTTACATATTGAGACTGCATGTAAAAACTAATACGTCTGACAAAATGGGAAGGAGGGAGTATCAATTTATGATACACACTCGTGTGTATTCTAGAAAAAAATCATACAAGACAAAGAAGAAGCAATACTTTGAATTCCAAGCAGTTCATGCACCCAAGGCAACTAGAGCTCAACATAGTCAACTACACTGACTCGATTAAGGTCTTATTGACCAACTAATTGTGTGAAAAGAAAACTGCACCTCCAACGGCGACGAGCTTATAAGAAAATGACTCGAACATCTATATGCTGCCACTTAGAGTCGCGAGTAAATTAAGGGCTAGCCTTTTCAAACGAGCTTCGTTTTCTCTGGTATGGCTGCCGATGACTGGGACAGAAATAGTCTTGAAAGTACGCAGCCTCGACGAGAGCATACTTACTTAATTACATGTGGTATGTATCGTATAGATACATACTACGTCGGTTGATAGATAGGTTCGTGAAACATGCAGTGCAATTGCGATGTATACCCAAGCCATAAGAAAATCAAATCGGAGGCCAACACGAAGTTCCATCAGGAGCACGTCACCCCGTACTCGACATGAACGAACCCCAATAATGCACGCAACCGGTCCGGACGTAAAAAAAACTAGTGCTAGACGGCGAATATCTGGCATCACGGACGGACGGACGGCTGCGGGCGGGGCAGAGAACGTTGACCGCGGGTGTGAACCGTCCGATCGCTGGATGTCGGCATCACGGCGTCCCCATTTTGCTTACGGCCCAAGAAAAATCGTTCCGGCCACGCAACTTGGCATCCAAGTTTAGCGCACCCCGCCCCACCGCCAGGCGGGCCCGACCCGCACCAGGACCCGCGTGTCGGCCGCGGAGGCGGTGGGTGGAGCACAATAAGGTCGCAAGTGGGCACGACAAAGGCGTGGACCCGCGTTATTTCTCCGCCCAATAATATTTCCCCCACCGCCGCACGGCTCCTCTACCCCCGACCTTCCTCTCGCCTTTGGCCCCGCCCCCGCCCCCGCCCCCTTGCCGCCGCCGCAGCGATTCTCCGAGCCGAGTCCTTTGCTTTGACCAGCCACGTATCGCCGCCGGCCGAGGGAGCGTCTTCGGCGGGGTAGCTCCGGCAATCGCAGCCGGGGGATAAAGTGGGCTCCGTAGGGGAGTCCTAGGGGGGGGTGACAGGGGGTTAGATCGGGCAAGATGAACCGCTCAATATCCTACGCCGTGACCCCTGCTGATGCTGCCGCTAACCCTAGGTAAGCGTCGGTCGGTGAATCGATCGATTCGGCTCGCCCCGTGCATGGATCTACGCGACCCGCCCGATTGTTAGGCCGTGTGTGATAATTTTATATCTGTATATGTTCGATCTGGTGTATTTTCTTTTGTGAGAATTAGCTAGGCTTTTTTGTTCGGTTTCGATCATCTCTGGCACCGGGAAGCTGGTTGTTGACTGCTAAAGTTGTAGATTTAGGATTTACGTAGTGGATTCCGTGCACCCTTGACTCGCTAAATATTAAAAATTCCATCTTTGTTGTGAATTTCGCGTTAGCTTATCTCCATCTTGTTTGTGTGGTGAGGAACTAGTTATTTTCATCACAACTTTGCTAGATTCAACTTGAGACATCATTTGCCTTTTACTTCATGTAATTTCCTGATTAGGCCAGCTGTTTCAAATAATATTTGGCTTACGAAGCATATTTTCGTGCGCAGGTGAATACATGATAGTTCTGCGTCGTAATCGTAATATCTGAGCCCCGTTATTAACGCAATAGATTTTTTCAAGCCATATATCCTGTGATTTTCTCATTAGGCCAGCTGTTTCAAATATTTGGTCAACGAAGCGTTTTTCGCGCTTAGATGAATATGTGTTTGTTTGGGGTGATAATTATAAATTTTGAGCCCAATTAATGCAGTAGGTTTTTTAAAGCCCTGTTCTCCTGATTAGGCAAGCTGTTTCAAATATTTGGTTTACGAAGCATAATTTTCGCGCGCAAATGAATACATGATAGTTCCGGGTGATAATTGTAATTTCTGAGCCCATTAATGCAATAGCTGTCTCAAGCGCGCTATATATGACTGAACTCTTGTGCTCACACCCTTCAACAAATGGCGGCTTCTGCATATGAGGACTTTATGGGTGCAAATCAATAGATAATTCCATATTGAAGTATTTTGCTTTTTATTTTATTTTATCTAGTTCGTTGTTTGTCGTGCTTATGTAACATGATAGTTTTGGGGAATTTACTCGTATGTTTAGCTGCCGACAGAGTACTGAGATCTTTGATTTGCATATATTCTGTTTGCTTGATTTAAGATATTCTAGTTTTTTTGTCCTTTTTCTGTTCGTCGCTTATAAGACCGACTATCTTCCCTTTTCAGGTTTCCTACTCTTTTGCCCTTATCTCACCCGACCGATATTCTTTTTCTCCTCGTCGATATTGAAGTAGTCTATGCTCAGAGGTTCCTCCATTAGCTTAGTGTAAATATTAGACTTGTTGGGGTTTAGTTTGCTAGAAGGAATTAGTCTCTGCTTGGTGTTCATTTCTGCTTGCTACAATGGCTGCGATGAACGAAAAGGTGTTGGCTAAATGTGGACAGAATATAGTTAGCCTCAAGAGGAAGTGGGACAGCCCCGCTGCATATCATGCTGATGCCTGCCACACCTCTCAGTCGCATCAGCATCCTACTGGAAACTCTGATATCAGGTTGTATGTTGGTGAAGATCGCAAGGCGAACATCGCATGCCACTTTAACAAGCAGATTTTACAGAGCTATCAGAACTACATGACCAGTGCATCACCTAAGCGTATTCTGCTCCGCCAAAGTGGCAGCTGGAAAGAATTTCCAGAAAAAATTGTCAAGCTGGCTCAAGTTGATTTCCGGACAAAGAAGACCATCACAGAAGTAGGATACCAGAACCAGCTATTTTTGCTGGACTTTGTCCACATGACATTCATTGACTCAAAGTCAGGTCTACAGAGGCCAATCGCCTGGATTGATGACAATGGAAGGCGTTACTTCCCAGAAGTTCTTATTGAAGATCAGATAGTATATAGGAGGAAAGATCTCGGCAATGGAGATCATGTCTATGTTAGAGCTGAGCCTAACGGGGCACGTGAAATAAATGACCGGTATGGAGCATCAGAGAGTTCCGCAGAAAGCTCAAACTTTGAGTCCAGTACTGAAGAGGTTTCCAGTGCTAAGAGAGTTAGAGCCGAGAAGGGTATCATCAGGAAAATAAATTGTGATCATAGAGAAACTGTGGGAGAGAATGAACCACACACTTTGCTGCCTGCAGTCTTTAGTTGTCAACCACAGCAAGATAAGCTGGGCGGGCAATCACGTGCTCAAGGAACTACCTCTGTTGTGCAGAAGATGTTGCTGCAGGGAATGGGTACTGCTATTGGTTCCAAGGATATTATTGGAATCCACCGAACGCCATTCTTGAATAATTATAGAGAAGACCGCTATGATCTCTTCCAAAAGCAGGCAGAGATTACTAAATCTCAGCATGGTGATGCAAATGTGCGTTATGCTTGGCTTCCTTGCTCGAAAGCTGCTGTGGATGAAATGATGCTGAATGGCACCTTGCAAGTTAAAAAGCCCACTAGGTGTCCACCCTATGGAACTGGCGTACTCCTTGCACCAGCTAACTGCTCCATTAACTGGTATGTGCTCCTGTCTCGTATCATCTGCTGGCAAAAAACTTACTTGAATGTTCTGAGCATCTACTCCCCTCCATCATTTTTGTTTAGTATATATTCACATCTGTCTTATTCTTGCCATATGTGTTTCCTTATTTGTAGATAAATAGTTTCTGGCACCATTTATTTACTTCCACTTGCATGTTCACATGTTTTTAGTTGTCAACTTACCATTGTATTTTTTTGTCTATTATTTGTTTCTATTTTTTGACACTTCCTGTCCCTAACCATTGCAAAAATTCAATATTTTGTATTACTTTCTGCAGTGTGAATTACTCTGATGTTGATGAAAATGGCATCATCTATGTGATGTTGTGCCGGGTTGTAATGGGGAACGTAGAAATAGTTCACCATGGATCTAAGCAGCACCAGCCTAGTAACGAGTATTTTGATAGCGGTGTAGATGACCTAAAAAACCCGCAGCATTACATTGTATGGGATATGAATCTGAATAGTCACATCTATTCTGAATTTGTAGTCACCATCAAATTGCCATCTAAAGCCAAAGGTAATTAATCGCAACTACTGTGTCATCATTTTAGAAATTTAATTTAATTTAGCTTTGTGCAGTTCATAACAAATGTCAATCTAAATTTTCTTACAAGTCAGCCTTCTCATTTTGTTTCAGATTCCCTCTTCACACAAGAAGATTGTCATGATTCATCTGATGCTTCACTGGTCTTGAGTCCAAGTTCGGCCGACAGTGTGTCACAGGTGAGGTTCTTTACATTGGGAGTTGATAAAGATGGTACTGTCATACTAGAGTCAACTTCTGTTCTCATACAGACAAGTTCCACTGTTGGAGCAGCAGGAGCATTCAGTTATTCAGATTGCGTGTCTGACTCAACAATTGACCTGTGCTTCCATTATGAGATTATAACTTCGAGCTGATTGTAGTCTTAATGTTTCATAGAAATCTCCAAATATGATAAGTTTCCTGTTATTACCAATGTCATGTCAGTTATGTTGGGTGAGTCACAAAACACCAGTTGATAATGTTCTTCTGTGTGGAAACAGGACATGAATCTTGAGGCATCTCCAGCATTGGGTGGTCAGTATGAAGCCCCCATGTTAGGAGGATCAATGGCAAAAGCTCCAAGTACACCTTGGATGCCTTTTTCCATGTTATTTGCTGCTATTTCAACGAAACTTCCTCGTGAGAAAATGGACATGATCAATAACTGTTATGAAGAATTCAAGGTCTGCTATTCATCAGTTCTTGGTTGTTATATTCTCGATTGAAAACTGGCCTTCCCCTTCTTGTTGGAGCCCGAGTTGACTTGTGTTTGTGTTTATAACAGGCCAAGAAAATAAGCAGAATTGACCTAGTGAAGAGGCTGCGTCTCATAGTTGGTGACAGAATGCTGGTATCCACAATAATTCGGCTCCAAGATAAGGTGTGGACCTTCTCTCTTCTGAGGCGCTGTTAGCTCCTGATTCATTATCTGCCCGTTTAACACACAACTTTGTGCTCCTAGGGCACTATAGAATAGCAACATTTAGTTAATCTAAGTATAAGCTTGTGTTTATCTTTTAACAGTTGCCTCCGATGGCGAAGCGGGAAGCAGCAAATGCTCCAGCCAAGGCACGAGGTCAGTGACCATGGTGGATTGGAGGAAGGAACTGGTCGACTTGTTATCATGAGTTGGAAAGGAATGTAGTCTTCTGAGTTTATTTGCGTCTGTCTGTGAATCTGCCGCTCTGTCTGTCTGTTTTAGTAGTTGCAAAGAGGAAACTGTCCAAGTATACTTGTGAACCTAAGATGGTTTCAAGGGGGAAGAATCCTTGTTTACCCTCCTAGTTTGTTTTTTGTCCAATCAACATTGAGTTTAGTTAATAATTGCCATTTTCTGTTAATTTTCTTGATTGTGTGTTTATTCTTGCGTGTGTGTCGACTTCTGCTCAGTGGTAGAGAGCGACCCTGATAATTGCATCGTTGGATCGGGTGAACTAGAGAGTTTGGCATTTCATACTCTTGGTCCTGAATAAGAGTATTTTTCCCGCTTTGCACGGGCAGGCTTGTGTACATCCTTAAGCAACGGAATAAAGTCTTGAAAAAAGAAGAGAAAAGAAAAAAGGGCTCTTGAAGCTGGACTAGATGTTGGTGGGCGGGGCATCTGATTGAGGATCCCAGCCGGGTGGCTCGATGTTGGGCCAGTCCCCTCGACAGCCTAGCCTGATGTAAAGGCTCTTCTTCCCTGCCATTCCAACACCAAATCAGTGGCAAATTTTGTCTGCTAGGTTTCTTACCAAACACTCGAGTGATGCCATTTTTCTTGCAGATATGCACCTAGTGAAAGGGAATCTAAATGTAGTGGTGTTGCGTACCTGCTAGCTTCTTGTCTGCCAAGGTGAGCTGCTTCAAGGCAACAAGGCAGCCCTGTGCCACAGCTCGCGTGTACTCCGGGTCCCATCCACCCAGCTTCACCACCACATCAGCCTTGGCATAAGCCACGCTAACAGTGCTAACGCTTCTCCGGGCTTCCTCTTTGGCAGAGGCCTCATCTGCACCCCCAGCACAGCATAGCAGCAGGTCAACAAAGAAGAACCAGACAATCATCAACCAAGCGAAAGGCTTCCTTCCTCACCACCGGCCTCGGACACCGACAACCACACCGTGAACCCGGAATGAAGATACTGCCATTTGTCGAACCTGCTCGCCGCTCCTTGCTTGCCACCCAGAGTCGCTACCACGGTACGGACATGGCTGCAACACACACATTTTTACTTGGCAAGTGATCAGCCAAAGCAAGCAAAGAAGCTCCAAAGAAAAAGAAAACCTGACCTGCTAAGGCTTTCTAGGACAACACACTCCGCTTCAGCTACAGAGTCCACTCCTTCCGAGGCCGCCCCTACAGGTAACTACATGTAGTTTAACTCACTGCAGTGGCAATGATCTATGTTCTATTTTAGCACCGAAATGAATACGCATTTTAGCACCAAAATGACGTACAGGTGTCAACAGACTTTTGAGTGGCACTCTCTAGCAGCTCACTTGTACAAACTGGGAGATACCTGCAAACACGCAGCAAAACACATTTCAGGAGCCTCATCTGCTATAGAACCAACAATTGTGGTAGTATCTGTGGCAGCGAATCTAAGAGTAGGACATATATCTATATATTGGTTAAAAAGGCGCAGCAGAAACAAGGATGCAATAGGTTAAGTAGTTTCTATAATAGGACAGCAATGCACGCACCCGATGCCCTCAGCGATCTCTTTAGCGACCGCCTCGTTAATATCCGTGGAGTCACCAACTATGTGAACGCTGATCCCCGTCAACAACTGTGTGATCCCAGCAGTGAGGGATTTCCAAGATTCATCAATGTCGGGCCATTTCAGCTCTTGCTCGACTTTCTTCAGGTTCACCACCAACTGATCCTCGTCAATGAACCTGTAACAATGAGATGAGTGAGCGGATAAATCCTCACAGGCAAGAGTCCGCCCGCTACTGAATTACCAAGACATACCATATCGTCTCAGAAGACTTAACCCTGTCGAATAGCGTTCCAACATTCATCAAAGTCCTCAGTGTTCCATCAGACTTGGCTCTGATGAGCAGGGACATGTCATCGACATCAACAAAAACATCTCTTGAACTCTCAATGCCAAGCTTTCCGATGTCTAGCCTCAGCTCCACCTCTCCGTTTGTATCGGTAAACTATATAGGTACATATAACCTCAGCTGATTATTTTTAACGACATGACAAGCTGCATATTTTCCAACATCGTATCTAGTCCCTACATATTGGTTATGATAATATCTTGTATTATGGGACGGAGGGAGTAAAAGTTTGGAGTGGATTCACAGAAGGGGAGTTTTCAGTAGGTTAACGAACAGATATCCACCTCTTATACCCCTTTTTTTATTTTTTGCGACTGACCTCTTATACCCCTTATAGGAGCTTGCAGAGATAGGCACACATGTGGTTCGGGACTAAAAGGAAAAGGCTATATTATGAAGCATAAATCTCGTAACATGTCATCTTTCGATCGAGAAAGATGCGGTACCATACTTTTGCAAGGGAAGTGTTATAGTGGTGTTCATGATTAACATATGGGCACAAACAGATAAACGCAGAATGATCTGTAAAATGTTTATTTATTTATTTTATGTACTGCAATGTGCAGATGCGTTTGATGGGGTACGCAGGAATGCATAGCTGAGAAATCAGCAAGATGGGAGACCGAGGAAAAGCTTAAAAACGAAATGCATATACTTGGGTTTTCTGAATAGATCCCCTGGCGTTCTTCTTCTAATATAACAGGGTTTATTATGAAATCATGTGCAGCACACTGAAGTACTAGTAAGGTGTCGCCAAGGTAGGGATATCAAGATTTCTATCATACTATCATATGTTGGTAATGGTACTGTGAGGTGACAGAATTGGGAAAAGGGATAGGTTGCTCACCCACACGGACGCGCAGAAGCAGATAAGGTAAGAAAAATGAAGTGCACAAGCAGGGGCAGTGGGGGACAAAGACAAGACATCGGTAGCTTAGCTTGCCTCGTAGTCGTGCGCTGCGGCCGGAGACGCCGACAGGGAGGTCCGGGGGCGGAAGCGGAGGCGGCTCGCCGGCGGGGAGGCAGCAAGGAGAGAGCGACGCCAAGCTGGCCGATGAAGAGGAAGGCGAGACGCACGGGAGTAAGTTGCGATGTGCCGGCTGTGGTTTGCGGGGAAGGAGGAGGAGGAGCAGCAGGTGGTGGCTGCAATGAACATGGCCGCCATTATTCTAGCATGAGCGCACACTTCTGTGTCCGTGTGTGTGAGGCGAGGACTGCCTTAGCTATATTGAGAATGTATCCAGTGCAACGAGCTAACTCGTGCAACGAATGCACCATGACCCGTCAGATTGGAATCAGAGGGACAGGATCTGGGCTGCTGGTACATTTTACAAAGGGAACCTTGTAGTATTATTGAATGCTACGAATAGTACTGCCCAATCCTGTATTGATGCCCAATCCTGCTGTTGTTTGCGGAGACGTGATCAAACCGAACTTTTTTGTTTGACCCAAGTTGAAAAATCATTTTCTCAAGTTTTAAAAAGAGATTTTCTTCAGTAGACTTGGTTACTGTGACCAATCCATTAGTAGTGAGAGTAAATTTTGACACACTTGTTCTACACATGCAATACTCACCTTTGAACTGATGCAACGAGTATATATAACAAAAAAAACTGAACGAACTACGCCTGCAAACAGTGATTTTCTTCTAATAGACACAGATTTAATGGATCTACTCATCTGTGAGGTTTCTAGTTACAACCGTACATTACATAGCTTAACTGTATCCATCAAGTGTGATTGTCAGGTAACATATCTCAAGGCTTAACACTAACCTAAACGAGCAAGCTTATCAAAATACCCAAACCACACAAACCAACCCCAGTTACATCAACTCACGGCTTAACACTAATCATGGATTGCATGGCGCCATCCCCTCTGTTTTCCGTTGCACTTCACTGAATATGTACTGGCTCTGAAACTCCAAGTACGAACAGTACAACTGCCTGGTAGAAAGAAACATGATTCTATCATATAAGGGGTACCCTGCAGTCCAAAGAACAAATTCAGGAAAAAAAAAACAGAACTTAAGCGATCCAGGCAAGGCCATGCTAAGATCAAAAGTGATTTGGTTGGACAACAATTGTCTTTATAATGCTGAAAAATTAAGACATATTTGCAGAATTAAATCTTGTTTGAGTGTCTATTAGAAGTGTCTCACTTGCTAAAGTACAGAGCAAGAATTTCTGATGATGATGCTAAAAATATCTATTACAGATGAACATCTTCTCACTTATCTTCAAAGTTTCAGATGATGATGCTGAACATGTTCTCAATTATCTTCCAAGTTTCAGATGATGAATGATGCTGAACATGTTCTCACTTATCTTCAAAGTTTCAGATGATGCTGCTGCTGCTGCTGCAGTACAGAGCAACAACACACATGAGAAAAAGGAATTGTGCTCAGTACACATAATAATAAGGTTGTGCTAATTGGCCAAATAGTCACATGAGCACAATGTATAGCAGTTGTCTGGAAAATGAAGTTACACATAAAGACAAATCAAATCTTGAAATCTATGTGAAGCTAGGCTTAGCAATTCCCTTTCTAGGTCATACAATCAACTTCCTGAAGCTAACAGTAAGGCTCATTCAGAGTTACATAGAATAATTATACAGAACTGGATAAACCAATCATATGCATGCTTCAACAAAACGCCTGCAAATGTGAGCTTCTAGTTCTAGGTAATCATTTTTCACGTAAAAACTATTGCGTGTACACATCACAGGAAAAAGTAGTAATTGACATCACAGAAAAAAAGTAGTAATGAACAAACTCTTGCCGTGTACGCGGGCTCACAGGTAATCATTTTTCACATACATACTCAGTCGTTCATGTACGACTTTAGTATAAATTGAGCGAAGTACTTGACTAATTATCAGAGCAGACATAGCACATCTATATTCCTCTCTAACAATTGTAATTAGTGATAAAATTTCACCATTATGGTTGCATCTCGTACATAAATTCAGTGCCCATACTGTCCAATTTCTGAAATGGGTTCAAACGAATTTGGGCAACTGAGGAGGAATCAGAAGAACCAATATGGCTGCCCATGAATAATATAAGAACGAAATACAGTGCACATACCTCGGATCGTTGAGCTGTAATGGCGGATGGACGGATCCTATGCAGCAGTACGGTCCATCCACAGAGCTACAACCTCGCGTCGCTACATAGGCGCAAGCGCAATCACACCGAGCCGCCGCTCAACTACATGATTTGGATCCTGGGCGCTGGTGTTTCAACGCCGGCGGTCCGAGAGGGAGAGGGAGTTCTCGAGGAAGAGGAGAGGGAGACGCCAAGTCACCCAATTTTTCTGCTAACCCTAGCTCAACCTAGCGCCCTGGTTCAGTGGTACAGAAGATGGCGAAAGGGGAAGAAACAAAGTGGAGTTTGGAGGTTGTTTGGCTCGATTTTGCTACACTTCAAGGTCCCTTTGCAAAATGTACCAGCACCCACATCTTTGATTGATCCTGTCCCTCATATTCCAATCTGACGGCTCATGTGCAGCCGGCGCATCTGGTGCACGAGTTGGCTCGTTGCACTGGATACGTTCTCTAGCTATATTCCCGTGAGAGTAAGAGACGAACAAATTTTATTTTACATCAAAGTAAGAGACTTAGGATCTCCAGCCATTTGGCCCCCAGCGCACCCGGCAAAGGGCTTTCCGCGTTTGCGCCGGCGGTTTTTCCGGTCCGGGGGAATCACTTTTTAGCCGCGCCCTCAGGTTTCGGCCCCCAAACGCAAAAAAAATTCAAAGTTCTCTTTTCCCGCAAAACGACACAAGTTCGGGGATCATCATGCCACAGGTCGGCGATCATCGTGTCACAGGTCGGTGATCGAACATAGCCAAAGTCCGGCGATCAAAAGAGTAGGAACCATAGACATGGAACTCAAACGACAGGCTCCTCTACTGTAGGGCTGGGAGAGGTCGGCGGCGTCGGTGTTGTGGGCACAGCTGCGGTGCTCGGCGTGGGCGTAGTGGCAGTGGTCGCGCTCCGCCACGTACCACGCCTTCACCTGCTGGTTCATCGTCGCCATGTCTGCTCCCATCAGGAACGACAGGTCCGTGTTCCTCTTCTTCGCGGCGACGTTGGTCCTGAGAAGGTCGAGCTTGGCGTCTTGCTTCCTCATCAACGCCGACCACCTCGCCTCAGATTTCTTCTCCCTCTTGGTGGCGTGGCTCTTAGCATCGGCGATTGCAGCTGTTCGGCAGCGGGTGCCGCGTCCCTCGCTGCTTTGGCTCTTTTGTTGCCATCAGGACGCCCTTCCGTCGCCGCCGAGGCAGGCGCGTGGGTTGTAGACACCGTCCTTGGTCTTGGCGAGAGCGAGCCGGCACTCTGTCCATTTCTCGCACGACTCGATCCTGGTGAACACATGAAGGAACTTGAAATCCTGGTCGTTGTTGTCCTGGCGAAATAGGTCAAACATTCGAACCATCTGCACAGACGAAGAACAAGTGTCGGCGAAGCACACGGTGAAGAGCTGGGCCGGCGAGCGATGGACATACCTGACGCTTGACATTGGCGCCGCTCTCCGGGCGAGCCATGACCTCCTCCTGAATCTCATGTCACTTGTTGCATCTCATGCCACTTGTTGCAGTCCTGCTGGATGGTCGCCCAATCGTTGGCCATGGCCTTCTCGCAGCTATCCATGTGGATGCTGGCGAAGTCGGGGTCAACCAACTTGTGCTCGTCGAACGCCGTCTCGACCCCTCTCCAGTAGGTGTCGGCGTTCTGATTCGCGTCGGTGATCGGGTTGATGCTGACAGTCTTCCATGCTTCGGCGAGGCACTCGTCTTCCTTTGGCGTCTATTTGACGCGAGGCTCGCCCGTCCTGGCGGTGGACAACCGCTTCTTCTTTCTCGCTTTGGCTGCTGGCTCTACCGGTTCTTCCTCTTCCACCTCCTCCTCGACATCGACGTGCTCAACGTCCTCCATGTCGACGGTGGTGTCCAGTGTCTCGTATTGCGTGTGGAACCCAAGGCACGAAGCCGCGACGACTGAGCCGTTCGTGATGATCTCGTCCATGTCGGCGTCGGTGCTGCTGAACTGTGGCGCCGATCTAGGTGCGAAGGGTAGGGGTCCACGACGCACAGTCGGCGCAGGCGAGCCTGAGTATGTCGGCGGCGAGTAGTCGTACTGGGTGTTGAGGCCGGCGGTAAATGCGGGGGAGGGCATGCGCCAGTCGGGGTTGAAGACGGGGGGGCAGCTCAAAGCCATGCAGGAAGGTGATGTTGGGGTTGAAGCCGCCAAGCTCATCGCCGTCCGTGTAGTAAGGCGAGCGCGCGTACCCGTTGGGAAACGTTGCATGGAAAACAAAAAAAATTCTACACACACGCAATTATCTATCCATGGAGATGCATAGCAACGAGGGGGAGAGTGTGTCTACTTACCCTCGTAGACCATAAGCGGAAGCGTTTAACAACGCGATTGATGTAACCGAACTTCTTCTAGCACCGACCGATCAAGTACCGAACGTACGGCACCTCCGAGTTCTGCACACGTTCAGCTCGGTGACGTCCCTCGCCTTCTTGATCCAGCAAGATGTCAAGGTAGTAGATGAGTTCCGTCAGCACGACGGCATGGTGACGGTGATGGTGAGGTGATCTCCGCAGGGCTTCGCCTAAGCACTACGAAAATATGACCGGGGTGTAAACGGTGGAGGGGGGCGCCGCACACGGCTAGGCAATTGTCTGGTGTGTGCTAGGGGTGCCCCTCCCACATATATATAGATGGGAGGGGGAGGGGAGAGGCCAGCAGGCGCCCCAAGTAGGACTGAATCCTACTTGGGCTCCTCCCAAGCCCCCCCCCCCCGCCATACATGCCGGAGGGGGAAGGAAAGAGGAGGGGGGAGAAAGGGAAGGGGGAGGTCGAATCCCCCCTTTCCTTTCTCTTCCCCTCTTTCCTTCTCCCCCTGGTTCGGCCCATATGGGGGGCGCACCAGCCCTGGTGGCTGGTGCGTTTCCCCTATTGGCCCATAAGGCCCATATCTTTTGCCGGGATGCCCGGAACCCCTTCCGATTACCCGATATGTACCCGGTACCCTCCGGAACACTTTCGGTGTCCGAATACTATCGTCCTATATATCAATCTTTACCTCGCGACCATTTCGAGACTCATCGTCATGTCCATGATCTCATCCTGGACTCCAAACAACATTCGGTCACCAAATCACATAACTCATATAATACTATATCGTCATCAAACATTAAGCGTGCAGACCCTACGGGTTCGAGAACTATATAGACATGACCGAGACACCTCTCCGGTCAATAACCAATAGCGGAACCTGAATGCTCACATTGGCTCCTACATATTTTACGAAGATCTTTATCGGTCGAATCGTTATGACAACATACGTTGTTCCCTTTGTCTATCGGTATGTTACTTGCCTGAGATTCGATCGTCGGTATCTTCATACCTAGTTCAATCTCGTTACCGACAAGTCTCTTTACTCGTTCCATAATACATCACCTCATGACTAACTCCTTAGTCGTTTGCTTGCAAGCTTATGATGTGTATTACCGAGAGGGCCCAGAGACACCTCTCCGATACTCGGAGTGACAAATCCTAATCTCGATCTATGCCAACTCAACAAACACCTTCGGAGATACCTGTAGAGCATCTTTATAATCACCCAGTTACGTTGTGATGTTTGATAGCACACAAGGCATTCCTCCGGTATCCGGGAGTTGCATAATCTCATAGTCGAAGGAATAGGTATTTGACATGAAGAAAGCAATAGCAATAAAACTGAACGATCATTATGCTAAGCTAACGGATGCGTCTTATACTCTTATCCATCACATCATTCTCCTAATGATGTGATCTCGTTATCAAACGACAACACATGTCCATGGTCAGGAAACTTTAACCATCTTTGATCAACGAGCTAGTCTAGTAGAGGCATACTAGGGACGCAGTATTTGTTTATGTATTCACACATGTATTTAAGTTTCCGATCAATACAATTCTAGCATGAATAATAAACCTTTATCATGAATAAGGAAATATAAGATAACAACTTTATTATTGCCTCTAGGGCATATTTCCTTTAGTCTCCCACTTGCACTAGAGTCAATAATCTAGATTACATTGTAATGAATGTAACACCCATGGAGTCTTGGTGTTGATCATGTTTTGCTCGCGGAAGAGGCTTAGTCAACGGGTCTGCTACATTCAGATCCGTATGTATCTTGCAAATTTCTATGTCTCCCTCCTTGACTTGTTTATGAATGGAGTTGAAGCGTCTCTTGATGTGTTTGGTTCTCTTGTGAAATCTGGATTCCTTCGCCAAGGCAATTGCTCCAGTATTGTCAGAAAAGATTTTCATTGGACCCGATGCACTAGGTATTACACCTATATCAGATATGACCTCCTTCATTTGCTGCTTCCGAAGCAGCTATGTATTCCGCTTCACACGTAAAACCCGCCACGATGCTCTGCTTGGAACTGCACCAACTGACAGGTCCACCATTCAATATAAACACGTATCCGGTTTATAACTTAGATTCATCCGGATCAGTGTCGAAACTAGCAACGATGTAACCATTTACGACGAGCTCTTCATCACCTCCATAAACGAGAAACATATCCTTTGTCCTTTTCAGGTACTTCGGGATGTTCTTGACCGATGTCCAGTGATCCACTCCTAGATTACTTTGGTAGCTCCCTGCCAGACTTATGACAATGCACACATCAGGTCTGGTATACAACATAGCATACATGATAGAACCTATGTCTGAGGCATAGGGAATGCCTTTCATTTTCTCTCTATCTTCTGAAGTGGTCGGGCTTTGAGTTTGACTCAATTTCACACCTTGCAACACAGGCAAGAACCCTTTCTTTGACTGATCCATTTTGAACTTCTTCAAAACTTTGTCAAGGTATGTGCTTTGTGAAAGTCCTATCGAGCGTCTTGATCTATCTCTATAGATCCTGATGCCCAATATATAAGCAGCTTCACCGAGGTCTTTCATTGAAAAACTCTTATTCAAGTATCCTTTTATGCTATCCAGAAATTCTACATCATTTTCAATCAACAATATGTCATCCACATATAATATTAGAAATGCTACAGAGCTCCCACTCACTTTCTTGTAAATACAGGTTTCTCTGAAAGTCTGTATAAAACCATATGCTTTGATCACCTCATCAAAGCGTATATTCCAACTCCGAGATGCTTGCATCAGTCCATAGATGGATCGCTGGAGCTTGCACACTTTGTTAGCACCTTTAGGATCGACAAAACCTTCTGGTTGCATCATATACAACTCTTCTTTAAGAAATCCATTAAGGAATGTAGTTTTGACGTCCATTTGCCAGATTTCATACTCATAAAATGCGGCAATTCCTAACATGATTCAGACAGACTTAAGCATCGCTACGGTGAGAAAGTCTCATCGTAGTCAACTCCTTGACCTTGTTGAAAACCGTTAGCGACAAGTCGAGCTTCGTAGACAGTAACATTACCATCATCGGCAGTCTTCTTTTTGAAGATCCATTTATTCTCTATGGCTCGCCGATCATCGGGCAAGTCCACCAAAGTCCACACTTTGTTCTCATACATAGATCATATCTCAGATTTCATGGCCTCAAGCCATTTATGGGAATCTGGGCTCATCATAGCTTCTTCATAGTTCGTAGGTTCGCCATGGTCTAGTGACATGACTTCTAGGACAGGATTACAGTACCACTCTGGTGCGGAACGTGCTCTGTTCGACCTACGAGGTCCAGTAGTAACTTGATCTGAAGTTTCATGATCATCATCATTAGCTTCCTCTCTAGTTGGTGTAGGCATCACGGGAACGGATTTCTGATGTGCTACTTTCCAATTCGAGAGAAGGTACAATTACCTGATCAAGTTCTACTTTCCTCCCACTCACTTCTTTTGAGAGAAACTCCTCTAGAAATGTTCCATTCTTGGCAACAAAGATCTTGCCTTCGGATCTGTGTTAGAAGGTGTACCCAATTGTTTTCTTAGGGTATCCTATGAAGACGCACTTCTCCGGTTTGGGTTCGAGCTTATCAGGCTGAAGCCTTTTGACATAAGTGTCGCAACCCCAAACTTTAAGAAACGACAACTTAGGTTTCTTGCCAAACCACAGCTCATATGGTGACGTCTCAACGGATTTAGACGGTGCCCTATTTAACGTTGATGCAACTGTCTCTAATGCATAACCCCAAAACGATAGTGGTAAATCGATAAGAGACACCATAAATCGCATCATATCTAATAAAGTATGGTTACGACGTTCGGACACACCATTACGCTATGGTGTTCCAGGTGGCGTGAGTTGTTCCACATTGTTTTAAATGAAGGCCAAACTCGTAACTCAAATATTCGCCTCTACGATCAGATCGTAGAAATTTTATTTTCTTATTACGATGATTCTCTACTTCACTCTGAAATTCTTTGAACTTTTCAAATGTTTCAGACTTGTGTTTCATTAATTAAGTAGATATACCCATATCTTCTCAAATCATCTGTGAATGTTAGAAAATAACGATACCCGCCGCGTGCGTCAACACTCATTGGACCGCATACATCGGTATGTATTATTTCCAATAAGTCATTGGCTCGCTCCATTGTTCCGGAGAACGGAATTTTAGTCATCTTGCCCATGAGGCATGATTCGCAAGTATCAAATGGTTCATAATCAAGTGATTCCAAAAGCCCATCTGCATGGAGTTTCTTCATGCGCTTTACACCAATATGACCTAAACGGCAGTGCCACAAATATGTTGCACTATCATTATCAACTTTGCAGTTTTTGGCGTCAATATTATGAATATGTGTATCACTGCAATCGAGATTCAACAAAAATAGACCACTCTTCAAGTGTGCATGACCATAAAGATATTACTCATATAAATAGAACAACCATTGTTCTCCGATTTAAATGAATAACTGTCTCGCACTAAACAAGATCCAGATATAATGTTCATGCTCAACACTGGCACCAAATAACAATTATTCATGTCGAAAACTAATCCCGAAGGTAGATGTAGAGGTAGCGTGCCGACGGCGATCACATCGACTTTGGAACCATTCCCGACGCGCATCGTCACCTCGTCCTTAGCCAATCTTCGTTTAATCTGCAGCACCTGTTTCGAGTTACAAATATGAGCAACCAAACCAGTATCAAATACCCACGCGCTACTACGAGCATTAGTAAAGTATACATCAATAACATTTTTTATCAAATATACCTTTGTTCACGTTGCCATCCTTCTTATCCGCCAAATACGTGGGGCAGTTCCGCTTCTAGTGATCAGTCCCTTTGCAGTAGAAGCACTCAATTTCAGGCTTAGGTCCAGTTTTGGGCTTCTTTCCGGGAGTGGCAACTTGCTTGCCATTCTTCTTGAAGTTCCCCTTCTTTCCCTTGCCTTTTTTCTTGAAACTAGTGGTCTGGTTAACCATCAACACTTGATTTCTACCTCCGCAGTTTTCAGCATTGCGAAGAGCTCGGGAATTGTCTTGTCCATCCCTTGCATATTATAGTTTCATCACGAAGCCTTTGTAGCTTGGTGACAGTGATTGAAGAACTCTGTCAATAACACTATCATCTGGAAGATTAACTCCCAGCTGAGTCAAGTGATTATGATATCCAGACATTCTGAGTATGTGTTCACTGACAGAACTATTCTCCTCCATCTTGCAGCTATAGAACTTGTTGGAGACTTCATATCTCTCAACCCGGGCATTTGCTTGGAATATGAACTTCAATTCCTGGAACATCTCATATGCTCCATGATGTTCAAAACGTCTTTGAAAACCCGATTCTAAGCCATAAAACATGGCACACTGAACTATCAAGTAGTAATCAGATCAAGCTTGCCAGACGTTCAAAACATCAGCATCTGCTCCTGCAGCAAGCCTTTCACCTAGCGGTGCATCAAGGACATAATTCTTCTGTGTAGCAATGAGGATAATCCTCAAGTTACGGACCCAGTCCGTATAGTTTTTACCATCATCTTTCAACTTAGCTTTCTCTAGGAACGCATTAAAATTCAGGGAACGATAGCACGGGCCATTAATCTACCACATAGATATGCCAATACTATCAGGACTAACTTCACACTACTAGGAAAAGGGCTATAGATGGAATGGCCACTAATGGCGCACCAGACATGTGGTGCGCCATTAGTGTGAAAGACACTAATGGCGCACTAGACAAACGGTGCGCCATTAGTAACAATTTTTTTTTATTTTGCCAGACATACTAATGGCGCACCAGGACATAGTGCGCTATTACTAGTTGTAACTAGTAATGGCGCACCAGCAACATAGTGCGCCACTAATTTTTTTTTTTTACTTTTTTGCAAAACTACTAATGGCGCACCTGGTGCAGTGCGCCATTACTAGTTTAAGCTAGTAATGGCGCACTGCTCCCCGTGCGTCATTAGTGTATATTTCATGGACACTGTTGATCTCGATCCCCCTCCATCTCGATCGCTATCCCACCTCGCCAGATCCGGTCCCCCTCGCCGCCGAGCACCCCCTGCACCCTCTACCCCGCTCCACCGGGCGCCGCCGACGACCCCCCGCAC